>NW_026600345.1:120000-315000 GCF_029448725.1 Salvelinus fontinalis | reverse complement strand
CCTGTCCACTGTTATCCATATCTCATTATATAACCCTGTCCACTGTTATCCATATCTCATTATATAACCCTGTCCACTGTTATCCATATCTCATTATATAACCCTGTCCACTGTTATCCATATCTCATTATATAACCCTGTCTGTCCACTGTTATCTATATCTCATTATATAACCCTGTCTGTCCACTGTTATCTATATCTCATTATATAACCCTGTCTACTGTTATCCATATCTCATTATATAACCCTGTCCACTGTTATCTATATCTCATTATATAACCCTGTCCACTGTTATCCATATCTCATTATATAACCCTGTCCACTGTTATCCATATCTCATTATATAACCCTGGCCACTGTTATCCATGTCTCATTATAAAACCCTGTCCACTGTTATCCATATCTCATTATATAACCCTGGCCACTGTTATCTATATCTCATTATATAACCCTGGCCACTGTTATCTATATCTCATTATATAACCCTGTCCACTGTTATCCATATCTCATTATATAACCCTGTCCACTGTTATCCATATCTCATTATATAACCCTGTCTGTCCACTGTTATCTATATCTCATTATATAACCCTGTCTACTGTTATCCATATCTCATTATATAACCCTGTCTGTCCACTGTTATCTATATCTCATTATATAACCCTGTCTACTGTTATCCATATCTCATTATATAACCCTGTCCACTGTTATCCATGTCTCATTATATAACCCTGTCCACTGTTATCTATATCTCATTTTATAACCCTGTCTACTGTTATCCATATCTCATTTTATAACCCTGTCCACTGTTATCCATATCTCATTATATAACCCTGTCCACTGTTATCCATATCTCATTATATAACCCTGTCTACTGTTATCCATATCTCATTATATAACCCTGTCCACTGTTATCCATATCTCATTATATAACCCTGGCCACTGTTATCCATATCTCATTATATAACCCTGTCCACTGTTATCCATATCTCATTATATAACCCTGTCTGTCCACTGTTATCTATATCTCATTATATAACCCTGTCTACTGTTATCCATATCTCATTATATAACCCTGTCCACTGTTATCCATGTCTCATTATATAACCCTGTCCACTGTTATCTATATCTCATTTTATAACCCTGTCTACTGTTATCCATATCTCATTATATAACCCTGTCCACTGTTATCCATATCTCATTATATAACCCTGTCCACTGTTATCCATATCTCATTATATAACCCTGTCCACTGTTATCTATATCTCATTATATAACCCTGTCCACTGTTATCCATATCTCATTATATAACCCTGTCTACTGTTATCCATATCTCATTATATAACCCTGTCCACTGTTATCCATATCTCATTATATAACCCTGGCCACTGTTATCCATATCTCATTATATAACCCTGGCCACTGTTATCCATGTCTCATTATAAAACCCTGTCCACTGTTATCCATATCTCATTATATAACCCTGGCCACTGTTATCTATATCTCATTATATAACCCTGGCCACTGTTATCTATATCTCATTATATAACCCTGTCCACTGTTATCCATATCTCATTATATAACCCTGTCCACTGTTATCCATATCTCATTACATAACCCTGTCTGTCCACTGTTATCTATATCTCATTATATAACCCTGTCTACTGTTATCCATATCTCATTATATAACCCTGTCTGTCCACTGTTATCTATATCTCATTATATAACCCTGTCTACTGTTATCCATATCTCATTATATAACCCTGTCCACTGTTATCCATGTCTCATTATATAACCCTGTCCACTGTTATCTATATCTCATTTTATAACCCTGTCTACTGTTATCCATATCTCATTTTATAACCCTGTCCACTGTTATCCATATCTCATTATATAACCCTGTCCACTGTTATCCATATCTCATTATATAACCCTGTCTACTGTTATCCATATCTCATTATATAACCCTGTCCACTGTTATCCATATCTCATTATATAACCCTGGCCACTGTTATCCATATCTCATTATATAACCCTGTCCACTGTTATCCATATCTCATTATATAACCCTGTCCACTGTTATCCATATCTCATTATAAAACCCTGTCTGTCCACTGTTATCTATATCTCATTATATAACCCTGTCTACTGTTATCCATATCTCATTATATAACCCTGTCCACTGTTATCCATGTCTCATTATATAACCCTGTCCACTGTTATCTATATCTCATTTTATAACCCTGTCTACTGTTATCCATATCTCATTATATAACCCTGTCCACTGTTATCCATATCTCATTATATAACCCTGTCCACTGTTATCTATATCTCATTATATAACCCTGTCCACTGTTATCCATATCTCATTATATAACCCTGTCCACTGTTATCTATATCTCATTATATAACCCTGTCCACTGTCATCCATATCTCATTATATAACCCTGTCTACTGTCATCCATATCTCATTATATAACCCTGTCTACTGTTATCCATATCTCATTATATAACCCTGTCCACTGTTATCTATATCTCATTATATAACCCTGTCCACTGTTATCCATATCTCATTTTATAACCCTGTCCACTGTTATCCATATCTCATTATATAACCCTGTCCACTGTTATCTATATCTCATTTTATAACCCTGTCTACTGTTATCCATATCTCATTTTATAACCCTGTCTACTGTTATCCATATCTCATTATATAACCCTGTCCACTGTTATCCATATCTCATTATATAACCCTGTCCACTGTTATCCATATCTCATTATATAACCCTGTCCACTGTTATCTATATCTCATTATATAACCCTGTCCACTGTTATCCATATCTCATTATATAACCCTGTCTACTGTTATCCATATCTCATTATATAACCCTGTCCACTGTTATCCATATCTCATTATATAACCCTGGCCACTGTTATCCATATCTCATTATATAACCCTGGCCACTGTTATCCATGTCTCATTATAAAACCCTGTCCACTGTTATCCATATCTCATTATATAACCCTGGCCACTGTTATCTATATCTCATTATATAACCCTGGCCACTGTTATCTATATCTCATTATATAACCCTGTCCACTGTTATCCATATCTCATTATATAACCCTGTCCACTGTTATCCATATCTCATTACATAACCCTGTCTGTCCACTGTTATCTATATCTCATTTTATAACCCTGTCTACTGTTATCCATATCTCATTATATAACCCTGTCTGTCCACTGTTATCTATATCTCATTATATAACCCTGTCTACTGTTATCCATATCTCATTATATAACCCTGTCCACTGTTATCCATGTCTCATTATATAACCCTGTCCACTGTTATCTATATCTCATTTTATAACCCTGTCTACTGTTATCCATATCTCATTTTATAACCCTGTCCACTGTTATCCATATCTCATTATATAACCCTGTCCACTGTTATCCATATCTCATTATATAACCCTGTCTACTGTTATCCATATCTCATTATATAACCCTGTCCACTGTTATCCATATCTCATTATATAACCCTGGCCACTGTTATCCATATCTCATTATATAACCCTGTCCACTGTTATCCATATCTCATTATATAACCCTGTCCACTGTTATCCATATCTCATTATATAACCCTGTCTGTCCACTGTTATCTATATCTCATTATATAACCCTGTCTACTGTTATCCATATCTCATTATATAACCCTGTCCACTGTTATCCATGTCTCATTATATAACCCTGTCCACTGTTATCTATATCTCATTTTATAACCCTGTCTACTGTTATCCATATCTCATTATATAACCCTGTCCACTGTTATCCATATCTCATTATATAACCCTGTCCACTGTTATCCATATCTCATTATATAACCCTGTCCACTGTTATCTATATCTCATTATATAACCCTGTCCACTGTTATCCATATCTCATTATATAACCCTGTCTACTGTTATCCATATCTCATTATATAACCCTGTCCACTGTTATCCATATCTCATTTTATAACCCTGTCCACTGTTATCCATATCTCATTATATAACCCTGTCCACTGTTATCTATATCTCATTTTATAACCCTGTCTACTGTTATCCATATCTCATTATATAACCCTGTCCACTGTTATCCATGTCTCATTATATAACCCTGTCCACTGTTATCTATATCTCATTTTATAACCCTGTCTACTGTTATCCATATCTCATTATATAACCCTGTCCACTGTTATCCATATCTCATTATATAACCCTGTCCACTGTTATCCATATCTCATTATATAACCCTGTCCACTGTTATCTATATCTCATTATATAACCCTGTCCACTGTTATCCATATCTCATTATATAACCCTGTCTACTGTTATCCATATCTCATTATATAACCCTGTCCACTGTTATCCATATCTCATTATATAACCCTGGCCACTGTTATCCATATCTCATTATATAACCCTGGCCACTGTTATCCATGTCTCATTATAAAACCCTGTCCACTGTTATCCATATCTCATTATATAACCCTGGCCACTGTTATCTATATCTCATTATATAACCCTGGCCACTGTTATCTATATCTCATTATATAACCCTGTCCACTGTTATCCATATCTCATTATATAACCCTGTCCACTGTTATCCATATCTCATTACATAACCCTGTCTGTCCACTGTTATCTATATCTCATTTTATAACCCTGTCTACTGTTATCCATATCTCATTATATAACCCTGTCTGTCCACTGTTATCTATATCTCATTATATAACCCTGTCTACTGTTATCCATATCTCATTATATAACCCTGTCCACTGTTATCCATGTCTCATTATATAACCCTGTCCACTGTTATCTATATCTCATTTTATAACCCTGTCTACTGTTATCCATATCTCATTTTATAACCCTGTCCACTGTTATCCATATCTCATTATATAACCCTGTCCACTGTTATCCATATCTCATTATATAACCCTGTCTACTGTTATCCATATCTCATTATATAACCCTGTCCACTGTTATCCATATCTCATTATATAACCCTGGCCACTGTTATCCATATCTCATTATATAACCCTGTCCACTGTTATCCATATCTCATTATATAACCCTGTCCACTGTTATCCATATCTCATTATATAACCCTGTCTGTCCACTGTTATCTATATCTCATTATATAACCCTGTCTACTGTTATCCATATCTCATTATATAACCCTGTCCACTGTTATCCATGTCTCATTATATAACCCTGTCCACTGTTATCTATATCTCATTTTATAACCCTGTCTACTGTTATCCATATCTCATTATATAACCCTGTCCACTGTTATCCATATCTCATTATATAACCCTGTCCACTGTTATCCATATCTCATTATATAACCCTGTCCACTGTTATCTATATCTCATTATATAACCCTGTCCACTGTTATCCATATCTCATTATATAACCCTGTCTACTGTTATCCATATCTCATTATATAACCCTGTCCACTGTTATCCATATCTCATTATATAACCCTGGCCACTGTTATCCATATCTCATTATATAACCCTGGCCACTGTTATCCATGTCTCATTATAAAACCCTGTCCACTGTTATCCATATCTCATTATATAACCCTGGCCACTGTTATCTATATCTCATTATATAACCCTGGCCACTGTTATCTATATCTCATTATATAACCCTGTCCACTGTTATCCATATCTCATTATATAACCCTGTCCACTGTTATCCATATCTCATTATATAACCCTGTCTGTCCACTGTTATCTATATCTCATTATATAACCCTGTCTACTGTTATCCATATCTCATTATATAACCCTGTCTGTCCACTGTTATCTATATCTCATTATATAACCCTGTCTACTGTTATCCATATCTCATTATATAACCCTGTCCACTGTTATCCATGTCTCATTATATAACCCTGTCCACTGTTATCTATATCTCATTTTATAACCCTGTCTACTGTTATCCATATCTCATTTTATAACCCTGTCCACTGTTATCCATATCTCATTATATAACCCTGTCCACTGTTATCCATATCTCATTATATAACCCTGTCTACTGTTATCCATATCTCATTATATAACCCTGTCCACTGTTATCCATATCTCATTATATAACCCTGGCCACTGTTATCCATATCTCATTATATAACCCTGTCCACTGTTATCCATATCTCATTATATAACCCTGTCCACTGTTATCCATATCTCATTATATAACCCTGTCTGTCCACTGTTATCTATATCTCATTATATAACCCTGTCTACTGTTATCCATATCTCATTATATAACCCTGTCCACTGTTATCCATGTCTCATTATATAACCCTGTCCACTGTTATCTATATCTCATTTTATAACCCTGTCCACTGTTATCCATAGCTCATTATATAACCCTGTCTGTCCACTGTTATCTATATCTCATTATATAACCCTGTCCACTGTTATCTATATCTCATTATATAACCCTGTCCACTGTTATCCATATCTCATTATATAACCCTGTCTACTGTTATCCATATCTCATTATATAACCCTGTCCACTGTTATCCATATCTCATTATATAACCCTGGCCACTGTTATCCATATCTCATTATATAACCCTGGCCACTGTTATCCATGTCTCATTATAAAACCCTGTCCACTGTTATCCATATCTCATTATATAACCCTGGCCACTGTTATCTATATCTCATTATATAACCCTGGCCACTGTTATCTATATCTCATTATATAACCCTGTCCACTGTTATCCATATCTCATTATATAACCCTGTCCACTGTTATCCATATCTCATTACATAACCCTGTCTGTCCACTGTTATCTATATCTCATTATATAACCCTGTCTACTGTTATCCATATCTCATTATATAACCCTGTCTGTCCACTGTTATCTATATCTCATTATATAACCCTGTCTACTGTTATCCATATCTCATTATATAACCCTGTCCACTGTTATCCATGTCTCATTATATAACCCTGTCCACTGTTATCTATATCTCATTTTATAACCCTGTCTACTGTTATCCATATCTCATTTTATAACCCTGTCCACTGTTATCCATATCTCATTATATAACCCTGTCCACTGTTATCCATATCTCATTATATAACCCTGTCTACTGTTATCCATATCTCATTATATAACCCTGTCCACTGTTATCCATATCTCATTATATAACCCTGGCCACTGTTATCCATATCTCATTATATAACCCTGTCCACTGTTATCCATATCTCATTATATAACCCTGTCCACTGTTATCCATATCTCATTATATAACCCTGTCTGTCCACTGTTATCTATATCTCATTATATAACCCTGTCTACTGTTTTCCATATCTCATTATATAACCCTGTCCACTGTTATCCATGTCTCATTATATAACCCTGTCCACTGTTATCTATATCTCATTTTATAACCCTGTCTACTGTTATCCATATCTCATTATATAACCCTGTCCACTGTTATCCATATCTCATTATATAACCCTGTCCACTGTTATCCATATCTCATTATATAACCCTGTCCACTGTTATCTATATCTCATTATATAACCCTGTCCACTGTTATCCATATCTCATTATATAACCCTGTCTACTGTTATCCATATCTCATTATATAACCCTGTCCACTGTTATCCATATCTCATTATATAACCCTGGCCACTGTTATCCATATCTCATTATATAACCCTGGCCACTGTTATCCATGTCTCATTATAAAACCCTGTCCACTGTTATCCATATCTCATTATATAACCCTGGCCACTGTTATCTATATCTCATTATATAACCCTGGCCACTGTTATCTATATCTCATTATATAACCCTGTCCACTGTTATCCATATCTCATTATATAACCCTGTCCACTGTTATCCATATCTCATTATATAACCCTGTCTGTCCACTGTTATCTATATCTCATTATATAACCCTGTCTACTGTTATCCATATCTCATTATATAACCCTGTCTGTCCACTGTTATCCATATCTCATTATATAACCCTGTCTACTGTTATCCATATCTCATTTTATAACCCTGTCCACTGTTATCCATATCTCATTATATAACCCTGTCCACTGTTATCCATATCTCATTATATAACCCTGTCTACTGTTATCCATATCTCATTATATAACCCTGTCCACTGTTATCCATATCTCATTATATAACCCTGGCCACTGTTATCCATATCTCATTATATAACCCTGGCCACTGTTATCTATATCTCATTATATAACCCTGTCCACTGTTATCTATATCTCATTATATAACCCTGTCCACTGTTATCCATATCTCATTATATAACCCTGTCTGTCCACTGTTATCTATATCTCATTATATAACCCTGTCTACTGTTATCCATATCTCATTATATAACCCTGTCTGTCCACTGTTATCCATATCTCATTATATAACCCTGTCTCCTGTTATCCATATCTCATTTTATAACCCTGTCCACTGTTATCCATATCTCATTATATAACCCTGTCCACTGTTATCCATATCTCATTATATAACCCTGTCTACTGTTATCCATATCTCATTATATAACCCTGTCCACTGTTATCCATATCTCATTATATAACCCTGGCCACTGTTATCCATATCTCATTATATAACCCTGTCCACTGTTATCCATATCTCATTATATAACCCTGTCCACTGTTATCCATATCTCATTATATAACCCTGTCTGTCCACTGTTATCTATATCTCATTATATAACCCTGTCTACTGTTATCCATATCTCATTATATAACCCTGTCCACTGTTATCCATGTCTCATTATATAACCCTGTCCACTGTTATCTATATCTCATTTTATAACCCTGTCTACTGTTATCCATATCTCATTATATAACCCTGTCCACTGTTATCCATATCTCATTATATAACCCTGTCCACTGTTATCCATATCTCATTATATAACCCTGTCCACTGTTATCTATATCTCATTATATAACCCTGTCCACTGTTATCCATATCTCATTATATAACCCTGTCTACTGTTATCCATATCTCATTATATAACCCTGTCCACTGTTATCCATATCTCATTATATAACCCTGGCCACTGTTATCCATATCTCATTATATAACCCTGTCCACTGTTATCTATATCTCATTATATAACCCTGTCCACTGTTATCCATATCTCATTATATAACCCTGTCTACTGTTATCTATATCTCATTATATAACCCTGTCCACTGTTATCCATATCTCATTATATAACCCTGTCCACTGTTATCCATATCTCATTATATAACCCTGTCCACTGTTATCTATATCTCATTATATAACCCTGTCTACTGTTATCCATATCTCATTATATAACCCTGTCTGTCCACTGTTATCTATATCTCATTATATAACCCTGTCTACTGTTATCCATATCTCATTATATAACCCTGTCCACTGTTATCCATGTCTCATTATATAACCCTGTCCACTGTTATCTATATCTCATTTTATAACCCTGTCTACTGTTATCCATATCTCAATTTATAACCCTGTCCACTGTTATCCATATCTCATTATATAACCCTGTCCACTATTATCCATATCTCATTATATAACCCTGTCCACTGTTATCTATATCTCATTATATAACCCTGTCCACTGTTATCCATATCTCATTATATAACCCTGTCTACTGTTATCCATATCTCATTATATAACCCTGTCCACTGTTATCCATATCTCATTATATAACGCTGGCCACTGTTATCCATATCTCATTATATAACCCTGTCCACTGTTATCTATATCTCATTATATAACCCTGTCCACTGTTATCCATATCTCATTATATAACCCTGTCTACTGTTATCTATATCTCATTATATAACCCTGTCCACTGTTATCCATATCTCATTATATAACCCTGTCTGTCCACTGTTATCCATATCTCATTATATAACCCTGTCCACTGTTATCCATATCTCATTATATAACCCTGTCCACTGTTATCCATATCTCATTATATAACCCTGTCCACTGTTATCCATATCTCATTATATAACCCTGTCCACTGTTATCTATATCTCATTATATAACCCTGGCCACTGTTATCTATGTCTCATTATATAACCCTGTCCACTGTTATCTATATCTCATTATATAACCCTGGCCACTGTTATCTATGTCTCATTATATAACCCTGTCTACTGTTATCCATATCTCATTATATAACCCTGTCCACTGTTATCCATATCTCATTATATAACCCTGTCTACTGTTATCCATATCTCATTATATAACCCTGTCCACTGTTATCTATATCTCATTATATAACCCTGTCCACTGTTATCCATATCTCATTATATAACCCTGGCCACTGTTATCCATATCTCATTATATAACCCTGTCCACTGTTATCTATATCTCATTATATAACCCTGTCCACTGTTATCCATATCTCATTATATAACCCTGTCTACTGTTATCTATATCTCATTATATAACCCTGTCCACTGTTATCCATATCTCATTATATAACCCTGTCTGTCCACTGTTATCCATATCTCATTATATAACCCTGTCCACTGTTATCCATATCTCATTATATAACCCTGTCCACTGTTATCCATATCTCATTATATAACCCTGTCTGTCCACTGTTATCCATATCTCATTATATAACCCTGTCTACTGTTATCCATATCTCATTATATAACCCTGTCCACTGTTATCTATATCTCATTATATAACCCTGTCCACTGTTATCCATATCTCATTATATAACCCTGGCCACTGTTATCCATATCTCATTATATAACCCTGTCCACTGTTATCTATATCTCATTATATAACCCTGTCCACTGTTATCCATATCTCATTATATAACCCTGTCTGTCCACTGTTATCTATATCTCATTATATAACCCTGTCCACTGTTATCCATATCTCATTATATAACCCTGTCTACTGTTATCCATATCTCATTATATAACCCTGTCCACTGTTATCCATATCTCATTATATAACCCTGTCCACTGTTATCTATATCTCATTATATAACCCTGTCCACTGTTATCTATATCTCATTATATAACCCTGTCTACTGTTATCCATATCTCATTATATAACCCTGTCCACTGTTATCCATATCTCATTATATAACCCTGTCTACTGTTATCTATATCTCATTATATAACCCTGTCTGTCCACTGTTATCTATATCTCATTATATAACCCTGTCCACTGTTATCTATATCTCATTATATAACCCTGTCCACTGTTATCCATATCTCATTATATAACCCTGTCTACTGTTATCTATATCTCATTATATAACCCTGTCCACTGTTATCTATATCTCATTATATAACCCTGTCCACTGTTATCTATGTCTCATTATATAACCCTGTCCACTGTTATCTATATCTCATTATATAACCCTGTCTACTGTTATCCATATCTCATTATATAACCCTGTCCACTGTTATCTATATCTCATTATATAACCCTGTCCACTGTTATCCATATCTCATTATATAACCCTGTCTACTGTTATCTATATCTCATTATATAACCCTGTCCACTGTTATCCATATCTCATTATATAACCCTGGCCACTGTTATCCATATCTCATTATATAACCCTGTCCACTGTTATCCATATCTCATTATATAACCCTGTCCACTGTTATCTATATCTCATTATATAACCCTGTCCACTGTTATCCATATCTCATTATATAACCCTGTCCACTGTTATCTATATCTCATTATATAACCCTGTCTACTGTTATCTATATCTCATTATATAACCCTGTCTGTCTACTGTTATCCATGTCTCATTATAAAACCCTGTCCACTGTTATCCATATCTCATTATATAACCCTGTCCACTGTTATCCATGTCTCATTATAAAACCCTGTCCACTGTTATCCATATCTCATTATATAACCCTGTCCACTGTTATCCATATCTCATTATATAACCCTGTCTACTGTTATCCATATCTCATTATATAACCCTGTCCACTGTTATCCATATCTCATTATATAACCCTGTCCACTGTTATCTATATCTCATTATATAACCCTGTCCACTGTTATCCATATCTCATTATATAACCCTGGCCACTGTTATCTATATCTCATTATATAACCCTGTCCACTGTTATCCATATCTCATTATATAACCCTGTCCACTGTTATCTATATCTCATTATATAACCCTGTCCACTGTTATCCATATCTCATTATATAACCCTGTCCACTGTTATCTATATCTCATTATATAACCCTGTCTACTGTTATCCATATCTCATTATATAACCCTGTCCACTGTTATCCATATCTCATTATATAACCCTGTCCACTGTTATCTATATCTCATTATATAACCCTGTCTGTCCACTGTTATCCATATCTCATTATATAACCCTGTCTACTGTTATCCATATCTCATTATATAACCCTGTCCACTGTTATCCATATCTCATTATATAACCCTGTGTGTAACACATTTTTATTAATATGCTTTAATGGAAACACTCCTCCTTTGGGAAAAAGTACATATTGTTTTTATGCAGATTTTAGAATATTTGCCTGAAAACCTGTCATGGAAAGTTTCTTCTTATAGTATGAGATGAGGCTCATTGTTGTGTGATGAGAGGACTCTGACCACCATGTTCCTCATCATGTGATGAGAGGACTCTGACCACCATGTTCCTCGTCATGTGATGAGAGGACTCTGACCACCATGTTCCTCATCATGTGATGAGAGGACTCTGACCACCATGTTCCTCATCATGTGATGAGAGGACTCTGACCACCATGTTCCTCGTCATGTGATGAGAGGACTCTGACCACCATGTTCCTCGTCATGTGATGAGAGGACTCTGACCACCATGTTCCTCATCATGTGATGAGAGGACTCTGACCACCATGTTCCTCGTCATGTGATGAGAGGACTCTGACCACCATGTTCCTCATCATGTGATGAGAGGACTCTGACCACCATGTTCCTCATCATGTGATGAGAGGACTCTGACCACCATGTTCCTCATCATGTGATGAGAGGACTCTGACCACCATGTTCCTCATCATGTGATGAGAGGACTCTGACCACCATGTTCCTCATCATGTGATGAGGAACACAAATCCAAACTAAGTTAACCTCAGGCTGAAACCCCATCACACACACACACACACACACACACACACACACACACACACACACACACACACACACACACACACACACAGCAATATATGCTTTAATGCTGTCCTCACTAACCAGAAGTTACCATCAAAGCACTAATCTGTCTATAAAGGTTCTTCTAGAAAACAAATAAAAATATATCACAAACATAAGATTTTCTCTTTGGTTTGGCTTGAAACCCATTCTTAGTAAACATCCATATTAAATTGGCTCAAATATTTAGTGTTGCAGTATTTGGTCACTGTTGGCATACCTCTCTCTGCCTCTCTCCCCTTTAAATTTAAATGTAAGGGCTTTATTGGCAGTGTAAACACATGGTAACATTGCCAAAGCAAGTGAAATTGTCCCGGTTGTCGTAAGGACGGGACCAAAGCGGATGTTGAGTTCCACATATTTATTTCAAAGTGAAACTTAAGCAAAAATAGTAAATCAATAAACGAACAACGAAATGTGACTACGTGGTGCTACATGCACAAACATAAAAACAGTAATCCCACAAACACAGGTGGTAAAAAATAGCTACTTAAATATGATCCCCAATTAGAGACAACGATTACCAGCTGCCTCTAACTGGGAACCATACCAAACACTACTTAAATATGATCCCCAATTAGAGACAACGATTACCAGCTGCCTCTAACTGGGAACCATACCAAACACTACTTAAATATGATCCCCAATTAGAGACAACGATTACCAGCTGCCTCTAACTGGGAACCATACCAAACACTACTTAAATATGATCCCCAATTAGAGACAACGATTACCAGCTGCCTCTAACTGGGAACCATACCAAACACTACTTAAATATGATCCCCAATTAGAGACAACGATTACCAGCTGCCTCTAACTGGGAACCATACCAAACACTACTTAAATATGATCCCCAATTAGAGACAACGATTACCAGCTGCCTCTAACTGGGAACCATACCAAACACTACTTAAATATGATCCCCAATTAGAGACAACGATTACCAGCTGCCTCTAACTGGGAACCATACCAAACACTACTTAAATATGATCCCCAATTAGAGACAACGATTACCAGCTGCCTCTAACTGGGAACCATACCAAACACTACTTAAATATGATCCCCAATTAGAGACAACGATTACCAGCTGCCTCTAACTGGGAACCATACCAAACACTAACATGGAAAATAAAACTAGAACACAACATAGAAATGTTAAACTAGAATACCCCCTAATCACACCCTGACCTACTACACCATAGAGAAACAAGGGCTCTCTATGGTCAGGAGTGACAGAAATAGATCATGAACAAAAAAGAAGGAAAAAATATTTATAACAATAAACATTACACTCACAAAAGTCCCAAAAGAATAAAGGCATTTCAAATGTCATATTATGTACAAATAGTTAAAGTACAAAAGGGAAAATAAATAAACATAAATATAGGTTGTACTGTATTTACAATGGTGTTTGTTCTTCACTGGTTGACCTTTTCTTGTGGCAACAGGTCACAAATCTTGCTGCTGTGATGGAACACTGTGGTATTTCACCCAGTAGATATGGGAGTTTATCAAAATGTGGTTTGTTTTTGAATTCTTTGAGGGTCTGTGTAATCTGAGGGAAATATGTCTCTCTAATATGGTCATACATTGGGCAGGAGGTTAGGAAGTGCAGCTCAGTTTCCACCTCATTTTGTGGGCAGTGAGCACATAGCCTGTCTTCTCTTGAGAGCCATGTCTGCCTACGGCGGCCTTTCTCAATAGCAAGGCTTTGCTCACTGAGTCTGTACATAGTCAAAGCTTTCCTTAAGTTTGGGTCAGTCACAGTGGTCAGGTATTATGCCGTGTACTCTCTGTTTAGGGCCAAATAGCATTCCAGTTTGCTCTAATATTTTGTTAATTCTTTACCAAGGTGTCAAGTAATTAATTATCTTTTTGTTTTCTCATGATTTGGTTGGGTCTCATGTGTTGCTGTCCTGGGGCTCTGTGGGGTGTGTTTGTGTTTGTGAACAGAGCCCTAGGACCAGCTTGCTTAGGGGACTCTTCTCCAGGTTCATCTCTCTGTAGGTGATGGCTTTGTTATGGAAGGTTTGGGAATTGCTTTCTTTTAGATTGTTGTAGAATTTAATGTCTCTTTTCTGGATTTTGATAACTTGCGGGTATCAGCCTATTTCTGCTCTGCATGCATAATTTGGTGTTTGTCCCATTTTGTGAATTCTTGGTTGGTGAGCGGTCCCCAGACCACACAACCAAAAAGGTCAATGGGTTCTGTAACTGATTTCAAGTATTTTTAGCCAGATCCTAATTGGTATGTCGAATGTTTTGTTCCTTTTGATGGCATAAAGGTCCTTCTTGCTGATGTTTAGGCCGAGGTATGTATAGTTTTTTTGTGTGCTCCAGGGCAACGGTGTGTAAAGGCAGTCATTGTTGTTCTCCTCCTCAAACGAGGAGGAGCATGGATAGGACCAAGATGCGGATTGAGGGAAATAAGCCATCTTTTAATGAAAAACAGCAAATAAGACACTACAAACTACAAAACAACAAACGTGACTAACCTTCAACTGTCCTGTGAGGACACAGGAACAAACACCCACAAAACACCAGTGAAACCCTGGCTGCCTTTGTATGACTCTCAATTAGAGACAAACAATACACACCTGTCTCTAATTGAGAATCATACTAGGCCGAACACAAAACCCCACATAGAAATACAAACATAGACAAACCCACCCAACTCACGCCCTGACCAACTAAAATGAATACAAAACAAAGGAAAACAGGTCAGGAACGTGACAGAACCCCCCCCTTAAGGTGCGAACTCCGGGCGCACCAGCACAAAGTCTAGGGGAGGGTCTGGGTGGGCGTCTGTCCACGGTGGCGGCTCTGGCGGTGGACGAGGTCCCCACCCCACCATAATCAATCCCCGCTTCTTTATCCCCCTCCCAATGCCCACCCTCCCACTAACCCCACCTAAATGAAGGGGCAGCACCGGGATAAGGGGCAGCACCGGGATAAGGGGCAGCACCGGGACAAGGGGCAGTACCGGGACAAGTGGCAGCACCGGGACAAGGGGCAACACCGGGATAAGGGGCAGCACCGGGACAAGGAGCAGCACCGGGACAAGGGGCAGCACCGGGACAAGGGGCAGCACCGGGACAAGGGGCAGCACCGGGACAAGGGGCAGCACCGGGACAAGGGGCAGCACCGGGATAAGGACCAGCACCGGGATAAGGGGCGGCAGGTCCTGGCTGAGGGACTCCGGCAGGTCCTGGCTGAGGGACTCCGGCAGGTCCGGGCTGAGGGACTCCGGCAGGTCCGGGCTGAGGGACTCCGGCAGGTCCTGGCTGAGGGACTCCGGCAGGTCCGGGCTGAGGGACTCCGGCAGGTCCGGGCTGAGTGGCAGCTCCGGACTGTAGGGCAGCTCCGGACTGTAGGGCAGCTCCGGACTGTACGGCAGCTCCGGACTGTAGGGCAGCTCCGGACTGTAGGGCAGCTCCGGACTGTCGGACGTCTCTGGCAGCTCCTGACTGGCGGGCGTCTCTGGCAGCTCCTGACTGGCGGGCGTCTCTGGCAGCTCCTGACTGGCGGGCGTCTCTGGCAGCTCCTGACTGGCGGGCGTCTCTGGCAGCTCCTGACTGGCGGGCGTCTCTGGCAGCTCCTGACTGGCGGGCGTCTCTGGCAGCTCCTGACTGGCGGGCGTCTCTGGCAGCTCCTGACTGACGGACGGCTCTAGCGGCTCCTGACTGACGGACGGCTCTACTGGCTCGGGACAGACGGGCGGCTCTAATGGCTCGTGGCAGACGGATGACTCAGATGGCGCTGGGCAGACAGATGGCTCAGACGGCGCTGGGCAGACAGATGGCTCAGACGGCGCTGGGCAGACAGATGGCTCAGACGGCGCTGGGCAGACAGATGGCTCAGACGGCGCTGGGCAGACAGATGGCTCAGACGGCGCTGGGCAGACAGATGGCTCAGACGGCGCTGGGCAGACAGATGGCTCAGACGGAGCTGGGCAGACGGGCCGTTCAGGCACCGCTGGGCAGACGGCAGACTCTGGCCGGCTGAGACGCACTATAGGCCTGGTGCGTGGTACCGGAACTGGAGGTACCGGGCTGAGGGCACGCACCTCAGGGCGAGTGCGGGGAACAGGAACAGGGCACACTGGACTCTCGTGGCGCACTCTAGGCCTGGTGCGTGGTACCGGAACTGGAGGTGCCGGGCTGAGGGCACGCACCTCAGGGCGAGTGCGGGGAGAAGGAACAGTGCGTCCAGGGCTCTGGAGACGCACAGGAGGCTTGGTGCGTGGTGCCGGAACTGGAGGCACCGGGCTGGAGACACGCACCATAGGGAGAGTACGTGGAAGAGGAACAGGGCTCTGGAGATGCACTGGAAGCCTGGTGCGTGGTGTAGGCACTGGTGGTACTGAGCTGGGGTGGGAAGGTGGCGCCGGATATACCGGACCGTGAAGGAGGACACGTGCTCTTGAGCACCGAGCCTCCCCAACCTTACCAGGTTGAATGGACCCCGTAGCCCTGCCAGTGCGGCGAGGTGGAATAGCCCGCACTGGGCTATGCAGGCGAACCGGGGACACCACCTGTAAGGCTGGTGCCATGTACACCGGCCCGAGGAGACGTACTGGAGACCAGATACGTTGGGCCGGCTTCATGGCACTCGGCTCGATGCCCAACCTAGCCCTCCCAGTGCGGCAAGGTGGAATAGCCCGCACTGGGCTAAGCACGCGTACTGGGGACACCGTGCGCTTTACCGCATAACACGGTGTCTGACCAGTACGACGCCCTCTTACTCCACGGCAAGCCCGGGGAGTTGGCTCAGGTATCCAACCCGGCTTCGCCACACTCCCCTTTAGCCCCCCCCCCAAGAAATTTTTGGGTGAGCCTCTCGGGTTTCCAGCCACTCTGCCTTGCAAGCGCCTCATAATGCCGCTTCTCCGCTTTCGCTGCCTCCAGCTCCGCTTTGGGGCGGCGACACTCCACTGGCTGTGCCCAGGGTCCTTCTCCGTCCAGAATCTCCTCCCAAGTCCATTCCTCTTTTCCCCATTGCTGTAGTTCCTTCTCTCTCTCCTCAATCCGCTTGGTCCTGTTGTGGTGGGTGTTTCTGTAAAGGCAGTCATTGTTGTTCTCCTCCTCAAACGAGGAGGAGCATGGATAGGACCAAGATGCGGATTGAGGGAAATAAGCTATCTTTTAATGAAAAACAGCAAATAAGACACTACAAACTACAAAACAACAAACGTGACTAACCTTCAACTGTCCTGTGAGGACACAGGAACAAACACCCACAAAACACCAGTGAAACCCTGGCTGCCTTTGTATGACTCAATTAGAGACAAACAATACACACCTGTCTCTAATTGAGAATCATACTAGGCCGAACACAAAACCCCACATAGAAATACAAACATAGACAAACCCACCCAACTCACGCCCTGACCAACTAAAATGAATACAAAACAAAGGAAAACAGGTCAGGAACGTGACACGGTGTCTAGATGGAATTTGTATTTGTTGTCCTGGCAACTGAACCTTTTCTGGAACACCATTATTTTTTGTCTTACTGAGATTTACTGTCAGGGCCCACGTCTGACATAATCTGTGCAGAAGATCTAGGTGCTGCTGTAGGCCCTCCTTGGTTGGGGACTGAAACACCAGATCATCATTAAACATTTGACTTCAGATTCTAGTAGGATGAGGCCGGGTGCTGCACACTGTTCGCCAATTCATTATTATCTATGTTGAAGACTGTGGGGCTCAAGCTGGATCCCTGTCTCACCCCTCTGCACAGTGGAAAGAAATGTGTGTTTTTTGTCAATTTTAACTGCACACTTGCAGTTTGTGTAAATCGATTTTATAATGTTGTATGTGCTTCCCCCAACATCACTTTCTATCAATTTGCATAGCAGACCATCATGCCTTTGTCTTTGTTTTGGTTTGTTTGTTTGTCAGTTTGTGTGTGCAGGGTGAATACGTGGTCTCTCATACGGTAATTTGGTAAAAAGCCAATTTGACATTTGCTCAGTCGATTGTTTCACTGAGGAAATATACTTTTGAAGTCGGAAGTTTACATACACTTAGGTTGGAGTCATTAAAACTCGTTTTTCAACCACTCCACAAATTTCTTGTTAACAAACTATTGTTTTGGCAATTCGGTTAGGACATCTACTTTGTGCATGACACAAGTAATTTTTTCCAACAATTGTTTACAGACAGATTATTTCACTTATAATTTACTGTATCACAATTCCAGTGGGTCAGAAGTTTACATACACTAAGTTGTCTGTGTCTTTAAACAGCTTGGAAAATTCCAGAAAATGATGTCATGGCTTTAGAAGCTTCTGATAGGCTAATTGACCTAATTTGAGTCAATTGGAGGTGTTACTTGTGGATATATTTCAAGGCCTACCTTCAAACTCAGTGGTTCTTTGCTTCACAACATGGGAAAATCCAACGAAATCAGCCAAGACCTCAGAAAAAGAATTGTAGACATCCACAAGTCTGGTTCATCCTTGGGAGCAATTTCCAAATGCCTGAAGGTACCACGTTCATATGTACAAACAACAGTACGCAAGTTTAAACACCATGGGACCACGCAGCCGTCATACCGCTCAGGAAGGAGATTCATTATGTCTCCTTTATCAAACATTTTTTTTTACCTTTATTTAACTAGGCAAGTCAGTTAAATGCTAGTAAAACTAAATGCATGCTCTTCAACCAATTGCTGCCCTCCCTACCTGGATCACTACTCTAGGCGGTTCTGACTTCGAATATGTGGACAACTACAAATACCTAGGTGTCTGGTTAAACTGTAAACTCTCCTTCCAGACTCACATTAAGCATCTCCAATCCAAAACTAAATATATGATCAGCTTCCTATTTCGCAACAAAGCATCCTTCACTCATGCTGCCAAACATACCCTCGTAAAACTGACCATCCTACCAATCCTCGACTTCGGCGATGTCATTTACAAAATAGCCTCCAACACTCTACTCAGCAAATTGGATGCAGTCTATCACAGTGCCATTCGTTTTGTCACCAAAGCCCCATATATTACCCACCACTGCGACCTGTATGCTCTCGTCGGCTGGCCGTCGCTCCATACTCATCGCCAAACCCACTGGCTCCAGGCCATCTATAAGTCTTTGCTAGGTAAAGCCCCGCCTTATCTCAGCTCACTGGTCACCATAGCAGCACCCACCCGTAGCACGCGCTCCAGCAGGTATATTTCACTGGTCATCCCCAAAGCCAACACCTCCTTTGGCCGCCTTTCCTTCCAGTTCTCTGCTGCCAATGACTGGAACGAATTGCAAAAATCACTGAATCTGGAAACTTATATCTCCCTCACTAACTTTAAGCATCAGCTGTCAGAGCAGCTTACAGATCATTGCACCTGTACATAGTCCATCTGTAAATAGCCCACCCAACTACCTCATCCCCATATTGTTATTTTTATTTATTTTTGCTCATTTGCACCCCAGTATCTCTACTTGCACATCATCATTTGCACATCTATCACTCCAGTGTTAATCTGCTAAATTGTAATTATTTCACCACTATGGCCTATTTATTGCCTTACCTCCCTAATCTTACTACATTTACACACTGTACATATATTGTTCTATTGTGTTATTGACTGTACGTTTGTTTATCCCATGTTTAACTCTGTGTTGTTGTTTTTGTCGCACTGCTTTGCTTTATCTTTGCCAGGTCGCAGTTGTAAATAAGAACTTGTTCTCAACTGGCCTACCTGGTTAAACTGGCCTACCTGGTTAAACTGGCCTACCTGGTTAAACTGGCCTACCTGGTTAAACTGGCCTACTGTGTCTTCGTATTGTCTCGGCCTTTAGGCCTCTATATCACAGTCGCAAGGCATATTAACTAAGAGGTTATAGAGCAAATAACACAATTACCACATGGGACGCACCGCTACTGTTCGCTTGGAGAGTGAATTGAAGAGAGTGAGGTTCGGTGCGGACAACAAGTAGTAGTTCACACATGAACTGTTTAGCGTCAGGTTGTATGATTTGGCTCCAAAATAATCCCTATGTAAACTACCATCGGCTACCCAAGGACCCACAACTATTGAAGAAGTGGCTCCATGTCTTGAAGAGGAACAACGTGCAAGCTCGAGCTAGCAGGATCTGCAGCCAGCAAGTGGCATTGTTTAAAGTGGCTAGTGAGACATTTATTACATCCAATTTTTCATTGTTCAAGTTGCTAGAGATGAGTCAGTATGTTGGCAGCAGCCACTCAATGTTAGTGATGGCTGTTTAACAGTCTGATGGCCTTGAGCTAGAAGCTGTTTTTCAGTCTCTCGGTCCCAGCTTTGATGCCCCTGTACTGACCTCGCCTTCTGGATGATAGCGGGGTGAACAGGCAGTGGCTCGGGTGGTTGATGTCCTTGAGGATCTTTATGGTCTTCCTGTGACATCGGGTGGTGTAGGTGTCCTGGAGGGCAGGTAGTTTGCCCCCAGTGATGCGTTCTGCAGACCTCACTACCCTCTGGAGAGCCTTACGGTTGTGGACGGTGCAGTTGCAGTACCAGGCGGTGATACAGCCCGACAGGATGCTCTGGATTGTGCATCTGTAAAAGTTTGTGAGTGCTTTGGTTAAATAAAGGTGAAATAAAACACATAAATAAAATAGGGTTAGTATGTAGAGTGCTGATTGATAGGGTTAGGGTTAGTATGTAGAGTGCTGCTTGATAGGGTTAGTATGTAGAGTGCTGCTTGATAGGGTTAGGGTTAGTATCTAGAGTGCTGCTTGATAGGGTTAGGGTTAGTATCTAGAGTGCTGCTTGATAGGGTTAGGGTTAGTATGTAGAGTGCTGCCTGATAGGGTTAGTATGTAGAGTGCTGCTTGATAGGGTTAGGGTTAGTATGTAGAGTGCTGCTTGTTAGGGTTAGGGTTAGTATGTAGAGTGCTGCTTGATAGGGTTAGGGTTAATATCTAGAGTGCTGCTTGATAGGGTTAGGGTTAGTATGTAGAGTGCTGCTTGATAGGGTTAGGGTTAGTATGTAGAGTGCTGATTGATAGGGTTAGGGTTAGTATGTAGAGTGCTGCTTGATAGGGTTAGTATGTAGAGTGCTGCTTGATAGAGTTAGGGTTAGTATCTAGAGTGCTGCTTGATAGGGTTAGGGTTAGTATCTAGAGTGCTGCTTGATAGGGTTAGGGTTAGTATGTAGAGTGCTGCTTGTTAGGGTTAGGGTTAGTATGTAGAGTGCTGCTTGATAGGGTTAGGGTTAATATCTAGAGTGCTGCTTGATAGGGTTAGGGTTAGTATGTAGAGTGCTGCTTGATAGGGTTAGGGTTAGTATCTAGAGTGATGCTTGATAGGGTTAGGGTTAGTATGTAGAGTGCTGCTTGATAGGGTTAGGGTTAGTATGTAGAGTGCTGCTTGAAAGGGTTAGGGTTAGTATGTAGAGTGCTGCTTGATAGGGTTATGGTTAGTATGTAGAGTACTGCTTTGATAGGGTTAGGGTTAGTATCTAGAGTGCTGCTTGATAGGGTTAGGGTTAGTATGTAGAGTGCTGCTTGATAGGGTTAGGGTTAGTATGTAGAGTGCTGCTTGATAGGGTTAGTATCTAGATTGCTGCTTGATAGGGTTAGGGTTAGTATGTAGAGTGCTGCCTGATAAGGTTAGGGTTAGTATCTAGAGTGCTGCTTGATAGAGTTAGGGTTAGTATGTAGAGTGCTGCTTGATAGGGTTAGGGTTAGTATGTAGAGTGCTGCTTGATAGGGTTAGGGTTAGGGTTAGTATGTAGAGTGCTGCTTGATAGGGTTAGGGTTAGGGTTAGTATGTAGAGTGCTGCTTGATAGGGTTAGGGTTAGGGTTAGTATGTAGAGTGCTGCTTGATAGGGTTAGGGTTAGTATCTAGAGTGCTGCTTGATAGGGTTAGGGTTAGTATGTAGAGTGCTGATTGATAGGGTTAGGGTTAATATGTAGAGTGCTGCTTGATAGGGTTAGGGTTAGTATCTAGAGTGCTGCTTGATAGGGTTAGGGTTAGTATCTAGAGTGCTGCTTGATAGAGTTAGGGTTAGTATGTAGAGTGCTGCTTGATAGGGTTAGGGTTAGTATCTAGAGTGCTGCTTGATAGGGTTAGGGTTAGTATCTAGAGTGCTGCTTGATAGGGTTAGGGTCAGTATGTAGAGTGCTGCTTGTTAGGGTTAGGGTTAGTATGTAGAGTGCTGCTTGATAGGGTTAGGGTTAAAATCTAGAGTGCTGCTTGATAGGGTTAGGGTTAGTATGTAGAGTGCTGCTTGATAGGGTTAGGGTTAGTATCTAGAGTGATGCTTGATAGGGTTAGGGTTAGTATGTAGAGTGCTGCTTGATAGGGTTAGGGTTAGTATGTAGAGTGCTGCTTGAAAGGGTTAGGGTTAGTATGTAGAGTGCTGCTTGATAGGGTTAGGGTTAGTTTGTAGAGTACTGCTTTGATAGGGTTAGGGTTAGTATCTAGAGTGCTGCTTGATAGGGTTAGGGTTAGTATGTAGAGTGCTGCTTGATAGGGTTAGGGTTAGTATGTAGAGTGCTGCTTGATAGGGTTAGTATCTAGATTGCTGCTTGATAGGGTTAGGGTTAGTATGTAGAGTGCTGCCTGATAAGGTTAGGGTTAGTATCTAGAGTGCTGCTTGATAGAGTTAGGGTTAGTATGTAGAGTGCTGCTTGATAGGGTTAGGGTTAGTATGTAGAGTGCTGCTTGATAGGGTTAGGGTTAGGGTTAGTATGTAGAGTGCTGCTTGATAGGGTTAGGGTTAGGGTTAGTATGTAGAGTGCTGCTTGATAGGGTTAGGGTTAGGGTTAGTATCTAGAGTGCTGCTTGATAGGGTTAGGGTTAGTATCTAGAGTGCTGCTTGATAGGGTTAGGGTTAGTATGTAGAGTGCTGATTGATAGGGTTAGGGTTAGTATCTAGAGTGCTGCTTGATAGGGTTAGGGTTAATATGTAGAGTGCTGCTTGATAGGGTTAGGGTTAGTATGTAGAGTGCTGCTTGATAGGGTTAGGGTTAGTATGTAGAGTGCTGCTTGATAGGGTTAGGGTTAGTATCTAGAGTGCTGCTTGATAGGGTTAAGGTTAGTATGCAGAGTGCTGCTTCATAGGGTTAGGGTTAGTATGTAGAGTGCTGCTTGATAGGGTTAGTATCTAGAGTGCTGCTTGATAGGGTTAGGGTTAGTATGTAGAGTGCTGCCTGATAGGGTTAGGGTTAGTATCTAGAGTGCTGCTTGATAGAGTTAGGGTTAGTATGTAGAGTGCTGCTTGATAGGGTTAGGGTTAGTATGTAGAGTGCTGCTTGATAGGGTTAGGGGTAGGGTTAGTATGTAGAGTGCTGCTTGATGGGGTTAGGGTTAGGGTTAGTATGTAGAGTGCTGCTTGATAGGGTTAGGGTTAGGGTTAGTATGTAGAGTGCTGCTTGATAGGGTTAGGGTTAGGGTTAGTATCTAGAGTGCTGCTTGATAGGGTTAGGGTTAGTATCTAGAGTGCTGCTTGATAGGGTTAGGGTTAGTATCTAGAGTGCTGCTTGATAGAGTTAGGGTTAGTATCTAGAGTGCTGCTTGATAGGGTTAGGGTTAGTATGTAGAGTGCTGCTTGATAGGGTTAGGGTTAGTATGTAGAGTGCTGCTTGATAGGGTTAGGGTTAGTATCTAGAGTGCTGCTTGATAGGGTTAGGGTTAGTATGTAGAGTGTTGCTTAATAGGGTTAGGGTTAGTAAGCAGAGTGCTGCTTGATAGGGTTAGGGTTAGTATCTAGAGTGCTGCTTGATAGGGTTAGGGTTAGTATATAGAGTGCTGCTTGATAGGGTTAGGGTTAGTATCTAGAGTGCTGCTTGATAGGGTTAGGGTTAGTATCTAGAGTGCTGCTTGATAGGGTTAGTATCTAGAGTGCTGCTTGATAGGGTTATGGTTAGTATGTAGAGTGCTGCTTGATAGAGTTAGGGTTAGTATGTAGAGTGCTGCTTTATTGGGTTAGGGTTAGGGTTAGTATGTAGAGTGCTGCTTGATAGGGTTAGGGTTAGTATCTAGAGTGCTGCTTGTTAGGGTTAGGGTTAGTATGTAGAGTGCTGCTTGATAGGGTTAGGGTTAGTATGTAGAGTGCTGCTTGATAGGGTTAGGGTTAGTATGTAGAGTGCTGCTTGATAGGGTTAGGGTTAGTATCTAGAGTGCTGCTTGATAGGGTTAGGGTTAGTATGTAGAGTGTTGCTTGATAGGGTTAGGGTTAGTATGTAGAGTGCTGCTTGATAGAGTTAGGGTTAGTATCTAGAGTGCTGCTTGATAGGGTTAGGGTTAGTATGTAGAGTGCTGCTTGATAGGGTTAGGGTTAGTCTCAAGAGTGCTGCTTGATAGAGTTAGGGTTAGTATGTAGAGTGCTGCTTGATAGGGTTAGGGTTAGTATGTAGAGTGCTGCTTGATAGGGTTAGGGGTAGGGTTAGTATGTAGAGTGCTGCTTGATGGGGTTAGGGTTAGGGTTTTTATGTAGAGTGCTGCTTGATAGGGTTAGGGTTAGGGTTAGTATGTAGAGTGCTGCTTGATAGGGTTAGGGTTAGGGTTAGTATCTAGAGTGCTGCTTGATAGGGTTAGGGTTAGTATCTAGAGTGCTGCTTGATAGGGTTAGGGTTAGTATCTAGAGTGCTGCTTGATAGAGTTAGGGTTAGTATCTAGAGCGCTGCTTGATAGGGTTAGGGTTAGTATGTAGAGTGCTGCTTGATAGGGTTAGGGTTAGTATGTAGAGTGCTGCTTGATAGGGTTAGGGTTAGTATGTAGATTGCTGCTTGATAGGGTTAGGGTTAGTATCTAGAGTGCTGCTTGATAGGGTTAGGGTTAGTATGTAGAGTGTTGCTTAATAGGGTTAGGGTTAGTAAGCAGAGTGCTGCTTGATAGGGTTAGGGTTAGTATCTAGAGTGCTGCTTGATAGGGTTAGGGTTAGTATGTAGAGTGCTGCTTGATAGGGTTAGGGTTAGGGTTAGTATGTAGAGTGCTGCTTGATAGGGTTAGGGTTAGTATGTAGAGTGCTGCTTGATAGGGTTAGGGTTAGTATCTAGAGTGCTGCTTGATAGGGTTAAGGTTAGTATGCAGAGTGCTGCTTCATAGGGTTAGGGTTAGTATGTAGAGTGCTGCTTGATAGGGTTAGTATCTAGAGTGCTGCTTGATAGGGTTAGGGTTAGTATGTAGAGTGCTGCCTGATAGGGTTAGGGTTAGTATCTAGAGTGCTGCTTGATAGAGTTAGGGTTAGTATGTAGAGTGCTGCTTGATAGGGTTAGGGTTAGTATGTAGAGTGCTGCTTGATAGGGTTAGGGGTAGGGTTAGTATGTAGAGTGCTGCTTGATGGGGTTAGGGTTAGGGTTAGTATGTAGAGTGCTGCTTGATAGGGTTAGGGTTAGGGTTAGTATGTAGAGTGCTGCTTGATAGGGTTAGGGTTAGGGTTAGTATCTAGAGTGCTGCTTGATAGGGTTAGGGTTAGTATCTAGAGTGCTGCTTGATAGGGTTAGGGTTAGTATCTAGAGTGCTGCTTGATAGAGTTAGGGTTAGTATCTAGAGTGCTGCTTGATAGGGTTAGGGTTAGTATGTAGAGTGCTGCTTGATAGGGTTAGGGTTAGTATGTAGAGTGCTGCTTGATAGGGTTAGGGTTAGTATCTAGAGTGCTGCTTGATAGGGTTAGGGTTAGTATGTAGAGTGTTGCTTAATAGGGTTAGGGTTAGTAAGCAGAGTGCTGCTTGATAGGGTTAGGGTTAGTATCTAGAGTGCTGCTTGATAGGGTTAGGGTTAGTATGTAGAGTGCTGCTTGATAGGGTTAGGGTTAGTATCTAGAGTGCTGCTTGATAGGGTTAGGGTTAGTATCTAGAGTGCTGCTTGATAGGGTTAGTATCTAGAGTGCTGCTTGATAGGGTTATGGTTAGTATGTAGAGTGCTGCTTGATAGGGTTAGGGTTAGTATGTAGAGTGCTGCTTTATTGGGTTAGGGTTAGGGTTAGTATGTAGAGTGCTGCTTGATAGGGTTAGGGTTAGTATCTAGAGTGCTGCTTGTTAGGGTTAGGGTTAGTATGTAGAGTGCTGCTTGATAGGGTTAGGGTTAGTATGTAGAGTGCTGCTTGATAGGGTTAGGGTTAGTATGTAGAGTGCTGCTTGATAGGGTTAGGGTTAGTATCTAGAGTGCTGCTTGATAGGGTTAGGGTTAGTATGTAGAGTGTTGCTTGATAGGGTTAGGGTTAGTATGTAGAGTGCTGCTTGATAGAGTTAGGGTTAGTATCTAGAGTGCTGCTTGATAGGGTTAGGGTTAGTATGTAGAGTGCTGCTTGATAGGGTTAGGGTTAGTCTCAAGAGTGCTGCTTGATAGAGTTAGGGTTAGTATGTAGAGTGCTGCTTGATAGGGTTAGGGTTAGTATGTAGAGTGCTGCTTGATAGGGTTAGGGGTAGGGTTAGTATGTAGAGTGCTGCTTGATAGGGTTAGGGTTAGGGTTTTTATGTAGAGTGCTGCTTGATAGGGTTAGGGTTAGGGTTAGTATGTAGAGTGCTCCTTGATAGGGTTAGGGTTAGGGTTAGTATCTAGAGTGCTGCTTGATAGGGTTAGGGTTAGTATCTAGAGTGCTGCTTGATAGGGTTAGGGTTAGTATCTAGAGTGCTGCTTGATAGATTTAGGGTTAGTATCTAGAGCGCTGCTTGATAGGGTTAGGGTTAGTACGTAGAGTGCTGCTTGATAGGGTTAGGGTTAGTATGTAGAGTGCTGCTTGATAGGGTTAGGGTTAGTATGTAGATTGCTGCTTGATAGGGTTAGGGTTAGTATCTAGAGTGCTGCTTGATAGGGTTAGGGTTAGTATGTAGAGTGTTGCTTAATAGGGTTAGGGTTAGTAAGCAGAGTGCTGCTTGATAGGGTTAGGGTTAGTATCTAGAGTGCTGCTTGATAGGGTTAGGGTTAGTATGTAGAGTGCTGCTTGATAGGGTTAGGGTTAGTATCTAGAGTGCTGCTTGATAGGGTTAGGGTTAGTATCTAGAGTGCTGCTTGATAGGGTTAGTATCTAGAGTGCTGCTTGATAGGGTTATGGTTAGTATGTAGAGTGCTGCTTGATAGGGTTAGGGTTAGTATGTAGAGTGCTGCTTTATTGGGTTAGGGTTAGGGTTAGTATGTAGAGTGCTGCTTGATAGGGTTAGGGTTAGTATCTAGATTGCTGCTTGTTAGGGTTAGGGTTAGTATGAAGAGTGCTGCTTGATAGGGTTAGGGTTAGTATGTAGAGTGCTGCTTGATAGGGTTAGGGTTAGTATGTAGAGTGCTGCTTGATAGGGTTAGGGTTAGTATCTAGAGTGCTGCTTGATAGGGTTAGGGTTAGTATGTAGAGTGTTGCTTGATAGGGTTAGGGTTAGTATGTAGAGTGCTGCTTGATAGAGTTAGGGTTAGTATCTAGAGTGCTGCTTGATAGGGTTAGGGTTAGTATGTAGAGTGCTGCTTGATAGGGTTAGGGTTAGTCTCAAGAGTGGTGCTTGATAGGGTTAGGGTTAGTATCTAGAGTGCTGCTTCATAGGGTTAGGGTTAGTATCTAGAGTGCTGCTTGATAGGGTTAGGGTTAGTATCTAGAGCGCTGCTTGATAGGGTTAGGGTTAGTATGTAGAGTGCTGCTTGATAGGGTTAGGGTTAGTATGTAGAGTGCTGCTTGATAGGGTTAGGGTTAGTATGTAGATTGCTGCTTGATAGGGTTAGGGTTAGTATCTAGAGTGCTGCTTGATAGGGTTAGGGTTAGTATGTAGAGTGTTGCTTAATAGGGTTAGGGTTAGTAAGCAGAGTGCTGCTTGATAGGGTTAGGGTTAGTATCTAGAGTGCTGCTTGATAGGGTTAGGGTTAGTATGTAGAGTGCTGCTTGATAGGGTTAGGGTTAGGGTTAGTATGTAGAGTGCTGCTTGATAGGGTTAGGGTTAGTATCTAGAGTGCTGCTTGATAGGGTTAGGGTTAGTATGTAGAGTGCTGATTGATAGGGTTAGGGTTAGTATCTAGAGTGCTGCTTGATAGGGTTAGGGTTAATATGTAGAGTGCTGCTTGATAGGGTTAGGGTTAGTATCTAGAGTGCTGCTTGATAGGGTTAGGGTTAGTATCTAGAGTGCTGCTTGATAGAGTTAGGGTTAGTATGTAGAGTGCTGCTTGATAGGGTTAGGGATAGTATGTAGAGTGCTGCTTGATAGGGTTAGGGTTAGTATGTAGAGTGCTGCTTGATAGGGTTAGGGTTAGTATCTAGAGTGCTGCTTGATAGGGTTAATGTTAGTATGCAGAGTGCTGCTTCATAGGGTTAGGGTTAGTATGTAGAGTGCTGCTTGATAGGGTTAGTATCTAGAGTGCTGCTTGATAGGGTTAGGGTTAGTATGTAGAGTGCTGCCTGATAGGGTTAGGGTTAGTATCTAGAGTGCTGCTTGATAGAGTTAGGGTTAGTATGTAGAGTGCTGCTTGATAGGGTTAGGGTTAGTATGTAGAGTGCTGCTTGATAGGGTTAGGGGTAGGGTTAGTATGTAGAGTGCTGCTTGATGGGGTTAGGGTTAGGGTTAGTATGTAGAGTGCTGCTTGATAGGGTTAGGGTTAGGGTTAGTATGTAGAGTGCTGCTTGATAGGGTTAGGGTTAGGGTTAGTATCTAGAGTGCTGCTTGATAGGGTTAGGGTTAGTATCTAGAGTGCTGCTTGATAGGGTTAGGGTTAGTATCTAGAGTGCTGCTTGATAGAGTTAGGGTTAGTATCTAGAGTGCTGCTTGATAGGGTTAGGGTTAGTATGTAGAGTGCTGCTTGATAGGGTTAGGGTTAGTATTTAGAGTGCTGCTTGATAGGGTTAGGGTTAGTATCTAGAGTGCTGCTTGATAGGGTTAGGGTTAGTATGTAGAGTGTTGCTTAATAGGGTTAGGGTTAGTAAGCAGAGTGCTGCTTGATAGGGTTAGGGTTAGTATCTAGAGTGCTGCTTGATAGGGTTAGGGTTAGTATGTAGAGTGCTGCTTGATAGGGTTAGGGTTAGTATCTAGAGTGCTGCTTGATAGGGTTAGGGTTAGTATCTAGAGTGCTGCTTGATAGGGTTAGTATCTAGAGTGCTGCTTGATAGGGTTATGGTTAGTATGTAGAGTGCTGCTTGATAGGGTTAGGGTTAGTATGTAGAGTGCTGCTTTATTGGGTTAGGGTTAGGGTTAGTATGTAGAGTGCTGCTTGATAGGGTTAGGGTTAGTATCTAGAGTGCTGCTTGTTAGGGTTAGGGTTAGTATGTAGAGTGCTGCTTGATAGGGTTAGGGTTAGTATGTAGAGTGCTGCTTGATAGGGTTAGGGTTAGTATGTAGAGTGCTGCTTGATAGGGTTAGGGTTAGTATCTAGAGTGCTGCTTGATAGGGTTAGGGTTAGTATGTAGAGTGTTGCTTGATAGGGTTAGGGTTAGTATGTAGAGTGCTGCTTGATAGAGTTAGGGTTAGTATCTAGAGTGCTGCTTGATAGGGTTAGGGTTAGTATGTAGAGTGCTGCTTGATAGGGTTAGGGTTAGTCTCAAGAGTGCTGCTTGATAGAGTTAGGGTTAGTATGTAGAGTGCTGCTTGATAGGGTTAGGGTTAGTATGTAGAGTGCTGCTTGATAGGGTTAGGGGTAGGGTTAGTATGTAGAGTGCTGCTTGATGGGGTTAGGGTTAGGGTTTTTATGTAGAGTGCTGCTTGATAGGGTTAGGGTTAGGGTTAGTATGTAGAGTGCTCCTTGATAGGGTTAGGGTTAGGGTTAGTATCTAGAGTGCTGCTTGATAGGGTTAGGGTTAGTATCTAGAGTGCTGCTTGATAGGGTTAGGGTTAGTATCTAGAGTGCTGCTTGATAGATTTAGGGTTAGTATCTAGAGCGCTGCTTGATAGGGTTAGGGTTAGTATGTAGAGTGCTGCTTGATAGGGTTAGGGTTAGTATGTAGAGTGCTGCTTGATAGGGTTAGGGTTAGTATGTAGATTGCTGATTGATAGGGTTAGGGTTAGTATCTAGAGTGCTGCTTGATAGGGTTAGGGTTAGTATGTAGAGAGTTGCTTAATAGGGTTAGGGTTAGTAAGCAGAGTGCTGCTTGATAGGGTTAGGGTTAGTATCTAGAGTGCTGCTTGATAGGGTTAGGGTTAGTATGTAGAGTGCTGCTTGATAGGGTTAGGGTTAGTATCTAGAGTGCTCATTGATAGGGTTATGGTTAGTATGTAGAGTGCTGCTTGATAGGGTTAGGGTTAGTATGTAGAGTGCTGCTTTATTGGGTTAGGGTTAGGGTTAGTATGTAGAGTGCTGCTTGATAGGGTTAGGGTTAGTATCTAGAGTGCTGCTTGTTAGGGTTAGGGTTAGTATGAAGAGTGCTGCTTGATAGGGTTAGGGTTAGTATGTAGAGTGCTGCTTGATAGGGTTAGGGTTAGTATGTAGAGTGCTGCTTGATAGGGTTAGGGTTAGTATCTAGAGTGCTGCTTGATAGGGTTAGGGTTAGTATATAGAGTGTTGCTTGATAGGGTTAGGGTTAGTATGTAGAGTGCTGCTTGATAGAGTTAGGGTTAGTATCTAGAGTGCTGCTTGATAGGGTTAGGGTTAGTATGTAGAGTGCTGCTTGATAGGGTTAGGGTTAGTCTCAAGAGTGGTGCTTGATAGGGTTAGGGTTAGTATCTAGAGTGCTGCTTCATAGGGTTAGGGTTAGTATCTAGAGTGCTGCTTGATAGGGTTAGGGTTAGTATCTAGAGTGCTGCCTGATAGGGTTAGTATGTAGAGTGCTGCTTGATAGGGTTAGGGTTAGTATCTAGAGTGCTGCTTCATAGGGTTAGGGTTAGTATCTAGAGTGCTGCCTGATAGGGTTAGTATGTAGAGTGCTGCTTGATAGGGTTAGGGTTAGTATCTAGAGTGCTGCTTGATAGGGTTAGGGTTAGTATCTAGAGTGCTAATTGATAGAGTTAGGGTTAGTATCTAGAGTGCTGCTTGATAGGGTTAGGGTTAGTATGTAGAGTGCTGCTTGATAGGGTTAGGGTTAGTATGTAGAGTGGTGCTTGATAGGGTTAGGGTTAGTATGTAGAGTGCTGCTTGATAGAGTTAGGGTTAGTATCTAGAGTGCTGCTTGATAGAGTTAGGGTTAGTATCTAGAGTGCTGCTTGATAGAGTTAGGGTTAGTATGTAGAGTGCTGCTTGATAGGGTTAGGGTTAGTCTCAAGAGTGGTGCTTGATAGGGTTAGGGTTAGTATCTAGAGTGCTGCTTGATAGGGTTAGGGTTAGTATCTAGAGTGCTGCTTGATAGGGTTAGGGTTAGTATGTAGATTGCTGCTTGATAGGGTTAGGGTTAGGGTTAGTATCTAGAGTGCTGCTTGATAGAGTTAGGGTTAGTATGTAGAGTGCTGCTTGATAGAGTTAGGGTTAGTATCTAGAGTGCTGCTTGATAGGGTTAGGGTTAGGGTTAGTATGTAGAGTGCTGCCTGATAGAGTTAGGGTTAGTATGTAGAGTGCTGCTTGATAGGGTTAGGGTTAGTATGTAGAGTGCTGCTTGATAGAGTTAGGGTTAGTATCTAGAGTGCTGCTTGATAGAGTTAGGGTTAGTATGTAGAGTGCTGCTTGATAGGGTTAGGGTTAGTATCTAGAGTGCTGCCTGATAGGGTTAGTATGTAGAGTGCTGCTTGATAGGGTTAGGGTTAGTATCTAGAGTGTTGCTTGATAGAGTTAGGGTTAGTATGTAGAGTGCTGCTTGATAGGGTTAGGGTTAGTATGTAGAGTGCTGCTTGATAGGGTTAGGGTTAGTATGTAGAGTGCTGCTTGATAGGGTTAGGGTTAGTATCTAGAGTGCTGCTTGATGGGGTTAGGGTTAGTATGTAGAGTGCTGCTTGATAGAGTTAGGGTTAGTATGTAGAGTGCTGCTTGATAGGGTTAGGGTTAGTATGTAGAGTGCTGCTTGATAGGGTTAGGGTTAGTATCTAGAGTGCTGCTTGATTGGGTTAGGGTTAGTATGTAGAGTGCTGCCTGATAGAGTTAGGGTTAGTATGTAGAGTGCTGCTTGATAGGGTTAGGGTTAGTATGTAGAGTGCTGCTTGATAGGGTTAGGGGTAGGGTTAGTATGTAGAGTGCTGCTTGATGGGGTTAGGGTTAGGGTTAGTATGTAGAGTGCTGCTTGATAGGGTTAGGGTTAGTATGTAGAGTGCTGCTTGATAGGGTTAGGGTTAGTATGTAGAGTGCTGCTTGATAGAGTTAGGGTTAGTATGTAGAGTGCTGCTTGATAGGGTTAGGGTTAGTATGTAGAGTGCTGCTTGATAGGGTTAGGGGTAGGGTTAGTATGTAGAGTGCTGCTTGATGGGGTTAGGGTTAGGGTTAGTATGTAGAGTGCTGCTTGATAGGGTTAGGGTTAGGGTTAGTATGTAGAGTGCTGCTTGATAGGGTTAGGGTTAGGGTTAGTATCTAGAGTGCTGCTTGATAGGGTTAGGGTTAGTATCTAGAGTGCTGCTTGATAGGGTTAGGGTTAGTATCTAGAGTGCTGCTTGATAGAGTTAGGGTTAGTATCTAGAGTGCTGCTTGATAGGGTTAGGGTTAGTATGTAGAGTGCTGCTTGATAGGGTTAGGGTTAGTCTCAAGAGTGGTGCTTGATAGGGTTAGGGTTAGTATCTAGAGTGCTGCTTGATAGGGTTAGGGTTAGTATGTAGAGTGTTGCTTAATAGGGTTAGGGTTAGTAAGCAGAGTGCTGCTTGATAGGGTTAGGGTTAGTATCTAGAGTGCTGCTTGATAGGGTTAGGGTTAGTATGTAGAGTGCTGCTTGATAGGGTTAGGGTTAGTATCTAGAGTGCTGCTTGATAGGGTTAGGGTTAGTATCTAGAGTGCTGCTTGATAGGGTTAGTATCTAGAGTGCTGCTTGATAGGGTTATGGTTAGTATGTAGAGTGCTGCTTGATAGGGTTAGGGTTAGTATGTAGAGTGCTGCTTGATAGGGTTAGGGTTAGTATGTAGAGTGCTGCTTGATAGGGTTAGGGTTAGTATGTAGAGTGCTGCTTGATAGAGTTAGGGTTAGTATGTAGAGTGCTGCTTGATAGGGTTAGGGTTAGTATGTAGAGTGCTGCTTGATAGGGTTAGGGGTAGGGTTAGTATGTAGAGTGCTGCTTGATGGGGTTAGGGTTAGGGTTAGTATGTAGAGTGCTGCTTGATAGGGTTAGGGTTAGGGTTAGTATGTAGAGTGCTGCTTGATAGGGTTAGGGTTAGGGTTAGTATCTAGAGTGCTGCTTGATAGGGTTAGGGTTAGTATCTAGAGTGCTGCTTGATATGGTTAGGGTTAGTATCTAGAGTGCTGCTTGATAGAGTTAGGGTTAGTATCTAGAGTGCTGCTTGATAGGGTTAGGGTTAGTATGTAGAGTGCTGCTTGATAGGGTTAGGGTTAGTCTCAAGAGTGGTGCTTGATAGGGTTAGGGTTAGTATCTAGAGTGCTGCTTGATAGGGTTAGGGTTAGTATGTAGAGTGTTGCTTAATAGGGTTAGGGTTAGTAAGCAGAGTGCTGCTTGATAGGGTTAGGGTTAGTATCTAGAGTGCTGCTTGATAGGGTTAGGGTTAGTATGTAGAGTGCTGCTTGATAGGGTTAGGGTTAGTATCTAGAGTGCTGCTTGATAGGGTTAGGGTTAGTATCTAGAGTGCTGCTTGATAGGGTTAGTATCTAGAGTGCTGCTTGATAGGGTTATGGTTAGTATGTAGAGTGCTGCTTGATAGGGTTAGGGTTAGTATGTAGAGTGCTGCTTTATTGGGTTAGGGTTAGGGTTAGTATGTAGAGTGCTGCTTGATAGGGTTAGGGTTAGTATCTAGAGTGCTGCTTGATGGGGTTAGGGTTAGTATGTAGAGTGCTGCTTGATAGGGTTAGGGTTAGTATCTAGAGTGCTGCTTGTTAGGGTTAGGGTTAGTATGTAGAGTGCTGCTTGATAGGGTTAGGGTTAGTATGTAGAGTGCTGCTTGATAGGGTTAGGGTTAGTATGTAGAGTGCTGCTTGATAGAGTTAGGGTTAGTATGTAGAGTGCTGCTTGATAGGGTTAGGGTTAGTATGTAGAGTGCTGCTTGATAGGGTTAGGGGTAGGGGTAGTATGTAGAGTGCTGCTTGATGGGGTTAGGGTTAGGGTTAGTATGTAGAGTGCTGCTTGATAGGGTTAGGGTTAGGGTTAGTATGTAGAGTGCTGCTTGATAGGGTTAGGGTTAGGGTTAGTATCTAGAGTGCTGCTTGATAGGGTTAGGGTTAGTATCTAGAGTGCTGCTTGATAGGGTTAGGGTTAGTATCTAGAGTGCTGCTTGATAGAGTTAGGGTTAGTATCTAGAGTGCTGCTTGATAGGGTTAGGGTTAGTATGTAGAGTGCTGCTTGATAGGGTTAGGGTTAGTCTCAAGAGTGGTGCTTGATAGGGTTAGGGTTAGTATCTAGAGTGCTGCTTGATAGGGTTAGGGTTAGTATGTAGAGTGTTGCTTAATAGGGTTAGGGTTAGTAAGCAGAGTGCTGGTTGATAGGGTTAGGGTTAGTATCTAGAGTGCTGCTTGATAGGGTTAGGGTTAGTATGTAGAGTGCTGCTTGATAGGGTTAGGGTTAGTATCTAGAGTGCTGCTTGATAGGGTTAGGGTTAGTATCTAGAGTGCTGCTTGATAGGGTTAGTATCTAGAGTGCTGCTTGATAGGGTTATGGTTAGTATGTAGAGTGCTGCTTGATAGGGTTAGGGTTAGTATGTAGAGTGATGCTTTATTGGGTTAGGGTTAGGGTTAGTATGTAGAGTGCTGCTTGATAGGGTTAGGGTTAGTATCTAGAGTGCTGCTTGATAGGGTTAGGGTTAGTATCTAGAGTGCTGCTTGATAGGGTTAGGGTTAGTATCTAGAGTGCTGCTTGATAGGGTTAGTATCTAGAGTGCTGCTTGATAGGGTTATGGTTAGTATGTAGAGTGCTGCTTGATAGGGTTAGGGTTAGTATGTAGAGTGCTGCGTTATTGGGTTAGGGTTAGGGTTAGTATGTAGAGTGCTGCTTGATAGGGTTAGGGTTAGTATCTAGAGTGCTGCTTGTTAGGGTTAGGGTTAGTATGAAGAGTGCTGCTTGATAGGGTTAGGGTTAGTATGTAGAGTGCTGCTTGATAGGGTTAGGGTTAGTATGTAGAGTGCTGCTTGATAGGGTTAGGGTTAGTATCTAGAGTGCTGCTTGATAGGGTTAGGGTTAGTATGTAGAGTGTTGCTTGATAGGGTTAGGGTTAGTATGTAGAGTGCTGCTTGATAGAGTTAGGGTTAGTATCTAGAGTGCTGCTTGATAGGGTTAGGGTTAGTATGTAGAGTGCTGCTTGATAGGGTTAGGGTTAGTCTCAAGAGTGGTGCTTGATAGGGTTAGGGTTAGTATCTAGAGTGCTGCTTCATAGGGTTAGGGTTAGTATCTAGAGTGCTGCTTGATAGGGTTAGGGTTAGTATCTAGAGTGCTGCCTGATAGGGTTAGTATGTAGAGTGCTGCTTGATAGGGTTAGGGTTAGTATCTAGAGTGCTGCTTCATAGGGTTAGGGTTAGTATCTAGAGTGCTGCCTGATAGGGTTAGTATGTAGAGTGCTGCTTGATAGGGTTAGGGTTAGTATCTAGAGTGCTGCTTGATAGGGTTAGGGTTAGTATCTAGAGTGCTAATTGATAGAGTTAGGGTTAGTATCTAGAGTGCTGCTTGATAGGGTTAGGGTTAGTATGTAGAGTGCTGCTTGATAGGGTTAGGGTTAGTATGTAGAGTGGTGCTTGATAGGGTTAGGGTTAGTATGTAGAGTGCTGCTTGATAGAGTTAGGGTTAGTATCTAGAGTGCTGCTTGATAGAGTTAGGGTTAGTATCTAGAGTGCTGCTTGATAGAGTTAGGGTTAGTATGTAGAGTGCTGCTTGATAGGGTTAGGGTTAGTCTCAAGAGTGGTGCTTGATAGGGTTAGGGTTAGTATCTAGAGTGCTGCTTGATAGGGTTAGGGTTAGTATCTAGAGTGCTGCTTGATAGGGTTAGGGTTAGTATGTAGATTGCTGCTTGATAGGGTTAGGGTTAGGGTTAGTATCTAGAGTGCTGCTTGATAGAGTTAGGGTTAGTATGTAGAGTGCTGCTTGATAGAGTTAGGGTTAGTATCTAGAGTGCTGCTTGATGGGGTTAGGGTTAGGGTTAGTATGTAGAGTGCTGCCTGATAGAGTTAGGGTTAGTATGTAGAGTGCTGCTTGATAGAGTTAGGGTTAGTATCTAGAGTGCTGCCTGATAGGGTTAGTATGTAGAGTGCTGCTTGATAGGGTTAGGGTTAGTATCTAGAGTGTTGCTTGATAGAGTTAGGGTTAGTATGTAGAGTGCTGCTTGATAGGGTTAGGGTTAGTATGTAGAGTGCTGCTTGATAGGGTTAGGGTTAGTATGTAGAGTGCTGCTTGATAGGGTTAGGGTTAGTATCTAGAGTGCTGCTTGATAGGGTTAGGGTTAGTATGTAGAGTGCTGCTTGATAGAGTTAGGGTTAGTATGTAGAGTGCTGCTTGATAGGGTTAGGGTTAGTATGTAGAGTGCTGCTTGATAGGGTTAGGGTTAGTATCTAGAGTGCTGCTTGATAGGGTTAGGGTTAGTATGTAGAGTGCTGCTTGATAGAGTTAGGGTTAGTATCTAGAGTGCTGCTTGATAGGGTTAGGGTTAGGGTTAGTATGTAGAGTGCTGCCTGATAGAGTTAGGGTTAGTATGTAGAGTGCTGCTTGATAGGGTTAGGGTTAGTATGTAGAGTGCTGCTTGATAGGGTTAGGGGTAGGGTTAGTATGTAGAGTGCTGCTTGATGGGGTTAGGGTTAGGGTTAGTATGTAGAGTGCTGCTTGATAGGGTTAGGGTTAGTATGTAGAGTGCTGCTTGATAGGGTTAGGGTTAGTATGTAGAGTGCTGCTTGATAGAGTTAGGGTTAGTATGTAGAGTGCTGCTTGATAGGGTTAGGGTTAGTATGTAGAGTGCTGCTTGATAGGGTTAGGGGTAGGGTTAGTATGTAGAGTGCTGCTTGATGGGGTTAGGGTTAGGGTTAGTATGTAGAGTGCTGCTTGATAGGGTTAGGGTTAGGGTTAGTATGTAGAGTGCTGCTTGATAGGGTTAGGGTTAGGGTTAGTATCTAGAGTGCTGCTTGATAGGGTTAGGGTTAGTATCTAGAGTGCTGCTTGATAGGGTTAGGGTTAGTATCTAGAGTGCTGCTTGATAGAGTTAGGGTTAGTATCTAGAGTGCTGCTTGATAGGGTTAGGGTTAGTATGTAGAGTGCTGCTTGATAGGGTTAGGGTTAGTCTCAAGAGTGGTGCTTGATAGGGTTAGGGTTAGTATCTAGAGTGCTGCTTGATAGGGTTAGGGTTAGTATGTAGAGTGTTGCTTAATAGGGTTAGGGTTAGTAAGCAGAGTGCTGCTTGATAGGGTTAGGGTTAGTATCTAGAGTGCTGCTTGATAGGGTTAGGGTTAGTATGTAGAGTGCTGCTTGATAGGGTTAGGGTTAGTATCTAGAGTGCTGCTTGATAGGGTTAGGGTTAGTATCTAGAGTGCTGCTTGATAGGGTTAGTATCTAGAGTGCTGCTTGATAGGGTTATGGTTAGTATGTAGAGTGCTGCTTGATAGGGTTAGGGTTAGTATGTAGAGTGCTGCTTTATTGGGTTAGGGTTAGGGTTAGTATGTAGAGTGCTGCTTGATAGGGTTAGGGTTAGTATCTAGAGTGCTGCTTGATAGGGTTAGGGTTAGTATGTAGAGTGCTGCTTGATAGGGTTAGGGTTAGTATCTAGAGTGCTGCTTGTTAGGGTTAGGGTTAGTATGTAGAGTGCTGCTTGATAGGGTTAGGGTTAGTATGTAGAGTGCTGCTTGATAGGGTTAGGGTTAGTATGTAGAGTGCTGCTTGATAGAGTTAGGGTTAGTATGTAGAGTGCTGCTTGATAGGGTTAGGGTTAGTATGTAGAGTGCTGCTTGATAGGGTTAGGGGTAGGGTTAGTATGTAGAGTGCTGCTTGATGGGGTTAGGGTTAGGGTTAGTATGTAGAGTGCTGCTTGATAGGGTTAGGGTTAGGGTTAGTATGTAGAGTGCTGCTTGATAGGGTTAGGGTTAGGGTTAGTATCTAGAGTGCTGCTTGATAGGGTTAGGGTTAGTATCTAGAGTGCTGCTTGATAGGGTTAGGGTTAGTATCTAGAGTGCTGCTTGATAGAGTTAGGGTTAGTATCTAGAGTGCTGCTTGATAGGGTTAGGGTTAGTATGTAGAGTGCTGCTTGATAGGGTTAGGGTTAGTCTCAAGAGTGGTGCTTGATAGGGTTATGGTTAGTATCTAGAGTGCTGCTTGATAGGGTTAGGGTTAGTATGTCGAGTGTTGCTTAATAGGGTTAGGGTTAGTAAGCAGAGTGCTGCTTGATAGGGTTAGGGTTAGTATCTAGAGTGCTGCTTGATAGGGTTAGGGTTAGTATGTAGAGTGCTGCTTGATAGGGTTAGGGTTAGTATCTAGAGTGCTGCTTGATAGGGTTAGGGTTAGTATCTAGAGTGCTGCTTGATAGGGTTAGTATCTAGAGTGCTGCTTGATAGGGTTATGGTTAGTATGTAGAGTGCTGCTTGATAGGGTTAGGGTTAGTATGTAGAGTGATGCTTTATTGGGTTAGGGTTAGGGTTAGTATGTAGAGTGCTGCTTGATAGGGTTAGGGTTAGTATCTAGAGTGCTGCTTGATAGGGTTAGGGTTAGTATGTAGAGTGCTGCTTGATAGGGTTAGGGTTAGTATCTAGAGTGCTGCTTGTTAGGGTTAGGGTTAGTATCTAGAGTGCTGCTTGATAGGGTTAGGGTTAGTATGTAGAGTGCTGCTTGATAGGGTTAGGGTTAGTATGTAGAGTGCTGCTTGATAGGGTTAGGGTTAGTATCTAGAGTGCTGCTTGATAGGGTTAGGGTTAGTATGTAGAGTGTTGCTTGATAGGGTTAGGGTTAGTATGTAGAGTGCTGCTTGATAGAGTTAGGGTTAGTATCTAGAGTGCTGCTTGATAGGGTTAGGGTTAGTATCTAGAGTGCTGCTTGATAGGGTTAGGGTTAGTATGTAGATTGCTGCTTGATAGGGTTAGGGTTAGGGTTAGTATCTAGAGTGCTGCTTGATAGAGTTAGGGTTAGTATGTAGAGTGCTGCTTGATAGAGTTAGGGTTAGTATGTAGAGTGCTGCTTGATAGGGTTAGGGTTAGTATGTAGAGTGCTGCTTGATAGAGTTAGGGTTAGTATGTAGAGTGCTGCTTGATAGGGTTAGGGTTAGTATGTAGAGTGCTGCTTGATAGGGTTAGGGTTAGTATCTAGAGTGCTGCTTGATAGGGTTAGGGTTAGTATGTAGAGTGCTGCTTGATAGAGTTAGGGTTAGTATCTAGAGTGCTGCTTGATAGGGTTAGGGTTAGGGTTAGTATGTAGAGTGCTGCCTGATAGAGTTAGGGTTAGTATGTAGAGTGCTGCTTGATAGGGTTAGGGTTAGTATGTAGAGTGCTGCTTGATAGAGTTAGGGTTAGTATGTAGAGTGCTGCTTGATAGGGTTAGGGTTAGTATGTAGAGTGCTGCTTGATAGGGTTAGGGGTAGGGTTAGTATGTAGAGTGCTGCTTGATGGGGTTAGGGTTAGGGTTAGTATGTAGAGTGCTGCTTGATAGGGTTAGGGTTAGGGTTAGTATGTAGAGTGCTGCTTGATAGGGTTAGGGTTAGGGTTAGTATCTAGAGTGCTGCTTGATAGGGTTAGGGTTAGTATCTAGAGTGCTGCTTGATAGGGTTAGGGTTAGTATCTAGAGTGCTGCTTGATAGAGTTAGGGTTAGTATCTAGAGTGCTGCTTGATAGGGTTAGGGTTAGTATGTAGAGTGCTGCTTGATAGGGTTAGGGTTAGTCTCAAGAGTGGTGCTTGATAGGGTTAGGGTTAGTATCTAGAGTGCTGCTTGATAGGGTTAGGGTTAGTATGTAGAGTGTTGCTTAATAGGGTTAGGGTTAGTAAGCAGAGTGCTGCTTGATAGGGTTAGGGTTAGTATCTAGAGTGCTGCTTGATAGGGTTAGGGTTAGTATGTAGAGTGCTGCTTGATAGGGTTAGGGTTAGTATCTAGAGTGCTGCTTGATAGGGTTAGGGTTAGTATCTAGAGTGCTGCTTGATAGGGTTAGTATCTAGAGTGCTGCTTGATAGGGTTATGGTTAGTATGTAGAGTGCTGCTTGATAGGGTTAGGGTTAGTATGTAGAGTGCTGCTTTATTGGGTTAGGGTTAGGGTTAGTATGTAGAGTGCTGCTTGATAGGGTTAGGGTTAGTATCTAGAGTGCTGCTTGATAGGGTTAGGGTTAGTATGTAGAGTGCTGCTTTATTGGGTTAGGGTTAGGGTTAGTATGTAGAGTGCTGCTTGATAGGGTTAGGGTTAGTATCTAGAGTGCTGCTTGTTAGGGTTAGGGTTAGTATGAAGAGTGCTGCTTGATAGGGTTAGGGTTAGTATGTAGAGTGCTGCTTGATAGGGTTAGGGTTAGTATGTAGAGTGCTGCTTGATAGGGTTAGGGTTAGTATCTAGAGTGCTGCTTGATAGGGTTAGGGTTAGTATGTAGAGTGTTGCTTGATAGGGTTAGGGTTAGTATGTAGAGTGCTGCTTGATAGAGTTAGGGTTAGTATCTAGAGTGCTGCTTGATAGGGTTAGGGTTAGTATGTAGAGTGCTGCTTGATAGGGTTAGGGTTAGTCTCAAGAGTGGTGCTTGATAGGGTTAGGGTTAGTATCTAGAGTGCTGCTTCATAGGGTTAGGGTTAGTATCTAGAGTGCTGCTTGATAGGGTTAGGGTTAGTATCTAGAGTGCTGCCTGATAGGGTTAGTATGTAGAGTGCTGCTTGATAGGGTTAGGGTTAGTATCTAGAGTGCTGCTTCATAGGGTTAGGGTTAGTATCTAGAGTGCTGCCTGATAGGGTTAGTATGTAGAGTGCTGCTTGATAGGGTTAGGGTTAGTATCTAGAGTGCTGCTTGATAGGGTTAGGGTTAGTATCTAGAGTGCTAATTGATAGAGTTAGGGTTAGTATCTAGAGTGCTGCTTGATAGGGTTAGGGTTAGTATGTAGAGTGCTGCTTGATAGGGTTAGGGTTAGTATGTAGAGTGGTGCTTGATAGGGTTAGGGTTAGTATGTAGAGTGCTGCTTGATAGAGTTAGGGTTAGTATCTAGAGTGCTGCTTGATAGAGTTAGGGTTAGTATCTAGAGTGCTGCTTGATAGAGTTAGGGTTAGTATGTAGAGTGCTGCTTGATAGGGTTAGGGTTAGTCTCAAGAGTGGTGCTTGATAGGGTTAGGGTTAGTATCTAGAGTGCTGCTTCATAGGGTTAGGGTTAGTATCTAGAGTGCTGCTTGATAGGGTTAGGGTTAGTATGTAGAGTGCTGCTTGATAGGGTTAGGGTTAGTATCTAGATTGCTGCTTGATAGGGTTAGGGTTAGTATGTAGAGTGCTGCTTGATAGGGTTAGGGTTAGTATCTAGAGTGCTGCATGATAGGGTTATGGTTAGTATGTAGAGTGCTGCTTGATAGAGTTAGGGTTAGTGTCTAGAGTGCTGCCTGATAGGGTTAGTATGTAGAGTGCTGCTTGATAGGGTTAGGGTTAGTATGTAGAGTGCTGCTTGATAGGGTTAGGGTTAGTATCTAGAGTGCTGCTTGATAGGGTTAGGGTTAGGGTTAGTATCTAGAGTGCTGCTTGATAGAGTTAGGGTTAGTATGTAGAGTGCTGCTTGATAGAGTTAGGGTTAGTATCTAGAGTGCTGCTTGATAGAGTTAGGGTTAGTATCTAGAGTGCTGCTTGATAGGGTTAGGGTTAGTATCTAGAGTGCTGCTTGATAGGGTTAGGGTTAGTATCTAGAGTGCTGCTTGATAGAGTTAGGGTTAGTATCTAGAGTGCTGCTTGATAGAGTTAGGGTTAGTATCTAGAGTGCTGCTTGATAGGGTTAGGGTTAGTATCTAGAGTGCTGCTTGATAGGGTTAGGGTTAGTATGTAGATTGCTGCTTGATAGGGTTAGGGTTAGGGTTAGTATCTAGAGTGCTGCTTGATAGAGTTAGGGTTAGTATGTAGAGTGCTGCTTGATAGAGTTAGGGTTAGTATCTAGAGTGCTGCTTGATAGGGTTAGGGTTAGGGTTAGTATGTAGAGTGCTGCCTGATAGAGTTAGGGTTAGTATGTAGAGTGCTGCTTGATAGGGTTAGGGTTAGTATGTAGAGTGCTGCTTGATAGAGTTAGGGTTAGTATCTAGAGTGCTGCTTGATAGAGTTAGGGTTAGTATGTAGAGTGCTGCTTGATAGGGTTAGGGTTAGTATCTAGAGTGCTGCCTGATAGGGTTAGTATGTAGAGTGCTGCTTGATAGGGTTAGGGTTAGTATCTAGAGTGTTGCTTGATAGAGTTAGGGTTAGTATGTAGAGTGCTGCTTGATAGGGTTAGGGTTAGTATGTAGAGTGCTGCTTGATAGGGTTAGGGTTAGTATGTAGAGTGCTGCTTGATAGAGTTAGGGTTAGTATCTAGAGTGCTGCTTGATAGGGTTAGGGTTAGTATGTAGAGTGCTGCTTGATAGAGTTAGGGTTAGTATGTAGAGTGCTGCTTGATAGGGTTAGGGTTAGTATGTAGAGTGCTGCTTGATAGGGTTAGGGTTAGTATCTAGAGTGCTGCTTGATAGGGTTAGGGTTAGTATGTAGAGTGCTGCTTGATAGAGTTAGGGTTAGTATCTAGAGTGCTGCTTGATAGGGTTAGGGTTAGGGTTAGTATGTAGAGTGCTGCCTGATAGAGTTAGGGTTAGTATGTAGAGTGCTGCTTGATAGGGTTAGGGTTAGTATGTAGAGTGCTGCTTGATAGGGTTAGGGGTAGGGTTAGTATGTAGAGTGCTGCTTGATGGGTTAGGGTTAGGGTTAGTATGTAGAGTGCTGCTTGATAGGGTTAGGGTTAGTATGTAGAGTGCTGCTTGATAGGGTTAGGGTTAGTATGTAGAGTGCTGCTTGATAGAGTTAGGGTTTGTATGTAGAGTGCTGCTTGATAGGGTTAGGGTTAGTATGTAGAGTGCTGCTTGATAGGGTTAGGGGTAGGGTTAGTATGTAGAGTGCTGCTTGATGGGGTTAGGGTTAGGGTTAGTATGTAGAGTGCTGCTTGATAGGGTTAGGGTTAGGTTTAGTATGTAGAGTGCTGCTTGATAGGGTTAGGGTTAGGGTTAGTATCTAGAGTGCTGCTTGATAGGGTTAGGGTTAGTATCTAGAGTGCTGCTTGATAGGGTTAGGGTTAGTATCTAGAGTGCTGCTTGATAGAGTTAGGGTTAGTATCTAGAGTGCTGCTTGATAGGGTTAGGGTTAGTATGTAGAGTGCTGCTTGATAGGGTTAGGGTTAGTCTCAAGAGTGGTGCTTGATAGGGTTAGGGTTAGTATCTAGAGTGCTGCTTGATAGGGTTAGTATCTAGAGTGCTGCTTGATAGGGTTATGGTTAGTATGTAGAGTGCTGCTTGATAGGGTTAGGGTTAGTATCTAGAGTGCTGCTTGTTAGGGTTAGGGTTAGTATGTAGAGTGCTGCTTGATAGGGTTAGGGTTAGTATGTAGAGTGCTGCTTGATAGGGTTAGGGTTAGTATGTAGAGTGCTGCTTGATAGGGTTAGGGTTAGTATCTAGAGTGCTGCTTGATAGGGTTAGGGTTAGTATGTAGAGTGTTGCTTGATAGGGTTAGGGTTAGTATGTAGAGTGCTGCTTGATAGAGTTAGGGTTAGTATCTAGAGTGCTGCTTGATAGGGTTAGGGTTAGTATCTAGAGTGCTGCTTGATAGGGTTAGGGTTAGTATGTAGATTGCTGCTTGATAGGGTTAGGGTTAGGGTTAGTATCTAGAGTGCTGCTTGATAGAGTTAGGGTTAGTATGTAGAGTGCTGCTTGATAGAGTTAGGGTTAGTATGTAGAGTGCTGCTTGATAGGGTTAGGGTTAGTATGTAGAGTGCTGCTTTATAGAGTTAGGGTTAGTATGTAGAGTGCTGCTTGATAGGGTTAGGGTTGGTTTCTAGAGTGCTGCTTGATAGGGTAAGGGTTAGTATCTAGAGTGCTGCCTGATAGGGTTAGGCTTAGTATATAGAGTGCTGCTTGATAGGTTTAGGGTTAGTATCTAGAGTGCTGCTTGATAGGGTTAGGGTTAGTATCTAGAGTGTTGCTTGATAGGGTTAGGGTTAGTATCTAGAGTGCTGCTTGATAGGGTTAGGGTTAGTATGTAGAGTGCTGCTTGATAGGGTTAGGGTTAGTATGTAGAGTACTGCTTGATAGGGTTAGGGTTAGTATCTAGAGTGCTGCTTGATAGAGTTAGGGTTAGTATCTAGAGTGCTGCTTGATAGGGTTAGGGTTAGTATCTAGAGTGCTGCTTGATAGGGTTAGGGTTAGTATCTAGAGTGTTTCTTGATAGGGTTAGGGTTAGTATGTAGAGTGCTGCTTGATAGGGTTAGTATCTAGAGTGCTGCTTGATAGGGTTAGAGTTAGTATCTAGATTGCTGCTTGATAGAGTTAGGGTTAGTATGTAGAGTGCTGCTTGATAGGGTTAGGGTTAGTATGTAGAGTGCTGCTTGATAGGGTTAGGGTTAGTATCTAGAGTGCTGCTTGATAGGGTTAGGGTTAGTATGTAGAGTGCTGCTTGATAGGGTTAGGGTTAGTATCTAGAGTGCTGCTTGATAGGGTTAGGGTTAGTATCTAGAGTGCTGCTTGATAGGGTTAGTATCTAGAGTGCTGCTTGATAGGGTTAGAGTTAGTATGTAGAGTGCTGCTTGATAGAGTTAGGGTTAGTATGTAGAGTGCTGCTTGATAGGGTTAGAGTTAGTATGTAGAGTGCTGCTTGATAGAGTTAGGGTTAGTATGTAGAGTGCTGCTTGATAGGGTTAGGGTTAGTCTCAAGAGTGGTGCTTGATAGGGTTAGGGTTAGTATCTAGAGTGCTGCTTGATAGGGTTAGGGTTAGTATGTAGAGTGTTGCTTAATAGGGTTAGGGTTAGTAAGCAGAGTGCTGCTTGATAGGGTTAGGGTTAGTATCTAGAGTGCTGCTTGATAGGGTTAGGGTTAGTATGTAGAGTGCTGCTTGATAGGGTTAGGTTAGTATCTAGAGTGCTGCTTGATAGGGTTAGGGTTAGTATCTAGAGTGCTGCTTGATAGGGTTAGTATCTAGAGTGCTGCTTGATAGGGTTATGGTTAGTATGTAGAGTGCTGCTTGATAGGGTTAGGGTTAGTATGTAGAGTGCTGCTTTATTGGGTTAGGGTTAGGGTTAGTATGTAGAGTGCTGCTTGATAGGGTTAGGGTTAGTATCTAGAGTGCTGCTTGATAGGGTTAGGGTTAGTATGTAGAGTGCTGCTTGATAGGGTTAGGGTTAGTATCTAGAGTGCTGCTTGTTAGGGTTAGGGTTAGTATGTAGAGTGCTGCTTGATAGGGTTAGGGTTAGTATGTAGAGTGCTGCTTGATAGGGTTAGGGTTAGTATGTAGAGTGCTGCTTGATAGGGTTAGGGTTAGTATCTAGAGTGCTGCTTGATAGGGTTAGGGTTAGTATGTAGAGTGTTGCTTGATAGGGTTAGGGTTAGTATGTAGAGTGCTGCTTGATAGAGTTAGGGTTAGTATCTAGAGTGCTGCTTGATAGGGTTAGGGTTAGTATCTAGAGTGCTGCTTGATAGGGTTAGGGTTAGTATGTAGATTGCTGCTTGATAGGGTTAGGGTTAGGGTTAGTATCTAGAGTGCTGCTTGATAGAGTTAGGGTTAGTATGTAGAGTGCTGATTGATAGAGTTAGGGTTAGTATGTAGATTGCTGCTTGATAGGGTTAGGGTTAGTATGTAGAGTGCTGCTTGATAGAGTTAGGGTTAGTATGTAGAGTGCTGCTTGATAGGGTTAGGGTTGGTTTCTAGAGTGCTGCTTGATAGGGTAAGGGTTAGTATCTAGAGTGCTGCCTGATAGGGTTAGGCTTAGTATATAGAGTGCTGCTTGATAGGGTTAGGGTTAGTATCTAGAGTGCTGCTTGATAGGGTTAGGGTTAGTATCTAGAGTGTTGCTTGATAGGGTTAGGGTTAGTATCTAGAGTGCTGCTTGATAGGGTTAGGGTTAGTATGTAGAGTGCTGCTTGATAGGGTTAGGGTTAGTATGTAGAGTACTGCTTGATAGGGTTAGGGTTAGTATCTAGAGTGCTGCTTGATAGAGTTAGGGTTAGTATCTAGAGTGCTGCTTGATAGGGTTAGGGTTAGTATGTAGAGTGCTGCTTGATAGGGTTAGTATCTAGAGTGCTGCTTGATAGGGTTAGAGTTAGTATCTAGATTGCTGCTTGATAGAGTTAGGGTTAGTATGTAGAGTGCTGCTTGATAGGGTTAGGGTTAGTATGTAGAGTGCTGCTTGATAGGGTTAGGGTTAGTATCTAGAGTGCTGCTTGATAGGGTTAGGGTTAGTATGTAGAGTGCTGCTTGATAGGGTTAGGGTTAGTATCTAGAGTGCTGCTTGATAGGGTTAGGGTTAGTATCTAGAGTGCTGCTTGATAGGGTTAGTATCTAGAGTGCTGCTTGATAGGGTTAGAGTTAGTATGTAGAGTGCTGCTTGATAGAGTTAGGGTTAGTATGTAGAGTGCTGCTTGATAGGGTTAGAGTTAGTATGTAGAGTGCTGCTTGATAGAGTTAGGGTTAGTATGTAGAGTGCTGCTTGATAGGGTTAGGGTTAGTATGTAGAGTGCTGCTTGATAGGGTTAGGGTTAGTATCTAGAGTGCTGCTTGATAAGGTTAGGGTTAGTATGTAGAGTGCTGCTTGATAGGGTTAGGGTTGGTATCTAGAGTGCTGCTTGATAGGGTAAGGGTTAGTATCTAGAGTGCTGCCTGATAGGGTTAGGCTTAGTATATAGAGTGCTGCTTGATAGGGTTAGGGTTAGTATCTAGAGTGCTGCTTGATAGGGTTAGGGTTAGTATCTAGAGTGTTGCTTGATAGGGTTAGGGTTATTATCTAGAGTGCTGCTTGATAGGGTTAGGGTTAGTATGTAGAGTGCTGCTTGATAGGGTTAGGGTTAGTATGTAGAGTACTGCTTGATAGGGTTAGGGTTAGTATCTAGAGTGCTGCTTGATAGAGTTAGGGTTAGTATCTAGAGTGCTGCTTGATAGGGTTAGGGTTAGTATGTAGAGTGCTGCTTGATAGGGTTAGGGTTAGTATCTAGAGTGCTGCTTGATAGGGTTAGGGTTAGTATCTAGAGTGCTGCTTGATAGGGTTAGTATCTAGAGTGCTGCTTGATAGGGTTAGAGTTAGTATGTAGAGTGCTGCTTGATAGAGTTAGGGTTAGTATGTAGAGTGCTGCTTGATAGGGTTAGAGTTAGTATGTAGAGTGCTGCTTGATAGAGTTAGGGTTAGTATGTAGAGTGCTGCTTGATAGGGTTAGGGTTAGTCTCAAGAGTGGTGCTTGATAGGGTTAGGGTTAGTATCTAGAGTGCTGCTTGATAGGGTTAGGGTTAGTATGTAGAGTGTTGCTTAATAGGGTTAGGGTTAGTAAGCAGAGTGCTGCTTGATAGGGTGAGGGTTAGTATCTAGAGTGCTGCTTGATAGGGTTAGGGTTAGTATGTAGAGTGCTGCTTGATAGGGTTAGGTTAGTATCTAGAGTGCTGCTTGATAGGGTTAGGGTTAGTATCTAGAGTGCTGCTTGATAGGGTTAGTATCTAGAGTGCTGCTTGATAGGGTTATGGTTAGTATGTAGAGTGCTGCTTGATAGGGTTAGGGTTAGTATGTAGAGTGCTGCTTTATTGGGTTAGGGTTAGGGTTAGTATGTAGAGTGCTGCTTGATAGGGTTAGGGTTAGTATCTAGAGTGCTGCTTGATAGGGTTAGGGTTAGTATGTAGAGTGCTGCTTGATAGGGTTAGGGTTAGTATCTAGAGTGCTGCTTGTTAGGGTTAGGGTTAGTATGTAGAGTGCTGCTTGATAGGGTTAGGGTTAGTATGTAGAGTGCTGCTTGATAGGGTTAGGGTTAGTATGTAGAGTGCTGCTTGATAGGGTTAGGGTTAGTATCTAGAGTGCTGCTTGATAGGGTTAGGGTTAGTATGTAGAGTGTTGCTTGATAGGGTTAGGGTTAGTATGTAGAGTGCTGCTTGATAGAGTTAGGGTTAGTATCTAGAGTGCTGCTTGATAGGGTTAGGGTTAGTATCTAGAGTGCTGCTTGATAGGGTTAGGGTTAGTATGTAGATTGCTGCTTGATAGGGTTAGGGTTAGGGTTAGTATCTAGAGTGCTGCTTGATAGAGTTAGGGTTAGTATGTAGAGTGCTGCTTGATAGAGTTAGGGTTAGTATGTAGAGTGCTGCTTGATAGGGTTAGGGTTAGTATGTAGAGTGCTGCTTGATAGAGTTAGGGTTAGTATGTAGAGTGCTGCTTGATAGGGTTAGGGTTGGTTTCTAGAGTGCTGCTTGATAGGGTAAGGGTTAGTATCTAGAGTGCTGCCTGATAGGGTTAGGCTTAGTATATAGAGTGCTGCTTGATAGGGTTAGGGTTAGTATCTAGAGTGCTGCTTGATAGGGTTAGGGTTAGTATCTAGAGTGTTGCTTGATAGGGTTAGGGTTAGTATCTAGAGTGCTGCTTGATAGGGTTAGGGTTAGTATGTAGAGTGCTGCTTGATAGGGTTAGGGTTAGTATGTAGAGTACTGCTTGATAGGGTTAGGGTTAGTATCTAGAGTGCTGCTTGATAGAGTTAGGGTTAGTATCTAGAGTGCTGCTTGATAGGGTTAGGGTTAGTATGTAGAGTGCTGCTTGATAGGGTTAGTATCTAGAGTGCTGCTTGATAGGGTTAGAGTTAGTATCTAGATTGCTGCTTGATAGAGTTAGGGTTAGTATGTAGAGTGCTGCTTGATAGGGTTAGGGTTAGTATGTAGAGTGCTGCTTGATAGGGTTAGGGTTAGTATCTAGAGTGCTGCTTGATAGGGTTAGGGTTAGTATGTAGAGTGCTGCTTGATAGGGTTAGGGTTAGTATCTAGAGTGCTGCTTGATAGGGTTAGGGTTAGTATCTAGAGTGCTGCTTGATAGGGTTAGTATCTAGAGTGCTGCTTGATAGGGTTAGAGTTAGTATGTAGAGTGCTGCTTGATAGAGTTAGGGTTAGTATGTAGAGTGCTGCTTGATAGGGTTAGAGTTAGTATGTAGAGTGCTGCTTGATAGAGTTAGGGTTAGTATGTAGAGTGCTGCTTGATAGGGTTAGGGTTAGTATGTAGAGTGCTGCTTGATAGGGTTAGGGTTAGTATCTAGAGTGCTGCTTGATAAGGTTAGGGTTAGTATGTAGAGTGCTGCTTGATAGGGTTAGGGTTGGTATCTAGAGTGCTGCTTGATAGGGTAAGGGTTAGTATCTAGAGTGCTGCTTGATAGGGTTAGGGTTAGTATCTAGAGTGCTGCTTGATAGGGTTAGGGTTAGTATCTAGAGTGTTGCTTGATAGGGTTAGGGTTATTATCTAGAGTGCTGCTTGATAGGGTTAGGGTTAGTATGTAGAGTGCTGCTTGATAGGGTTAGGGTTAGTATGTAGAGTACTGCTTGATAGGGTTAGGGTTAGTATCTAGAGTGCTGCTTGATAGAGTTAGGGTTAGTATCTAGAGTGATGCTTGATAGGGTTAGGGTTAGTATCTAGAGTGCTGCTTGATAGGGTTAGGGTTAGTATCTAGAGTGTTTCTTGATAGGGTTAGGGTTAGTATGTAGAGTGCTGCTTGATAGGGTTAGTATCTAGAGTGCTGCTTGATAGGGTTAGAGTTAGTATCTAGATTGCTGCTTGATAGAGTTAGGGTTAGTATGTAGAGTGCTGCTTGATAGGGTTAGGGTTAGTATGTAGAGTGCTGCTTGATAGGGTTAGGGTTAGTATGTAGAGTACTGCTTGATAGGGTTAGGGTTAGTATCTAGAGTGCTGCTTGATAGAGTTAGGGTTAGTATCTAGAGTGCTGCTTGATAGGGTTAGGGTTAGTATGTAGAGTGCTGCTTGATAGGGTTAGTATCTAGAGTGCTGCTTGATAGGGTTAGAGTTAGTATCTAGATTGCTGCTTGATAGAGTTAGGGTTAGTATGTAGAGTGCTGCTTGATAGGGTTAGGGTTAGTATGTAGAGTGCTGCTTGATAGGGTTAGGGTTAGTATCTAGAGTGCTGCTTGATAGGGTTAGGGTTAGTATGTAGAGTGCTGCTTGATAGGGTTAGGGTTAGTATCTAGAGTGCTGCTTGATAGGGTTAGGGTTAGTATCTAGAGTGCTGCTTGATAGGGTTAGTATCTAGAGTGCTGCTTGATAGGGTTAGAGTTAGTATGTAGAGTGCTGCTTGATAGAGTTAGGGTTAGTATGTAGAGTGCTGCTTGATAGGGTTAGAGTTAGTATGTAGAGTGCTGCTTGATAGAGTTAGGGTTAGTATGTAGAGTGCTGCTTGATAGGGTTAGGGTTAGTATGTAGAGTGCTGCTTGATAGGGTTAGGGTTAGTATCTAGAGTGCTGCTTGATAGAGTTAGGGTTAGTATCTAGAGTGCTGCTTGATAGGGTTAGGGTTGGTATCTAGAGTGCTGCTTGATAGGGTAAGGGTTAGTATCTAGAGTGCTGCCTGATAGGGTTAGGCTTAGTATATAGAGTGCTGCTTGATAGGGTTAGGGTTAGTATCTAGAGTGCTGCTTGATAGGGTTAGGGTTAGTATCTAGAGTGTTGCTTGATAGGGTTAGGGTTATTATCTAGAGTGCTGCTTGATAGGGTTAGGGTTAGTATGTAGAGTGCTGCTTGATAGGGTTAGGGTTAGTATGTAGAGTACTGCTTGATAGGGTTAGGGTTAGTATCTAGAGTGCTGCTTGATAGAGTTAGGGTTAGTATCTAGAGTGCTGCTTGATAGGGTTAGGGTTAGTATGTAGAGTGCTGCTTGATAGGGTTAGGGTTAGTATCTAGAGTGCTGCTTGATAGGGTTAGGGTTAGTATCTAGAGTGCTGCTTGATAGGGTTAGTATCTAGAGTGCTGCTTGATAGGGTTAGAGTTAGTATGTAGAGTGCTGCTTGATAGAGTTAGGGTTAGTATGTAGAGTGCTGCTTGATAGGGTTAGAGTTAGTATGTAGAGTGCTGCTTGATAGAGTTAGGGTTAGTATGTAGAGTGCTGCTTGATAGGGTTAGGGTTAGTCTCAAGAGTGGTGCTTGATAGGGTTAGGGTTAGTATCTAGAGTGCTGCTTGATAGGGTTAGGGTTAGTATGTAGAGTGTTGCTTAATAGGGTTAGGGTTAGTAAGCAGAGTGCTGCTTGATAGGGTGAGGGTTAGTATCTAGAGTGCTGCTTGATAGGGTTAGGGTTAGTATGTAGAGTGCTGCTTGATAGGGTTAGGTTAGTATCTAGAGTGCTGCTTGATAGGGTTAGGGTTAGTATCTAGAGTGCTGCTTGATAGGGTTAGTATCTAGAGTGCTGCTTGATAGGGTTATGGTTAGTATGTAGAGTGCTGCTTGATAGGGTTAGGGTTAGTATGTAGAGTGCTGCTTTATTGGGTTAGGGTTAGGGTTAGTATGTAGAGTGCTGCTTGATAGGGTTAGGGTTAGTATCTAGAGTGCTGCTTGATAGGGTTAGGGTTAGTATGTAGAGTGCTGCTTGATAGGGTTAGGGTTAGTATCTAGAGTGCTGCTTGTTAGGGTTAGGGTTAGTATGTAGAGTGCTGCTTGATAGGGTTAGGGTTAGTATGTAGAGTGCTGCTTGATAGGGTTAGGGTTAGTATGTAGAGTGCTGCTTGATAGGGTTAGGGTTAGTATCTAGAGTGCTGCTTGATAGGGTTAGGGTTAGTATGTAGAGTGTTGCTTGATAGGGTTAGGGTTAGTATGTAGAGTGCTGCTTGATAGAGTTAGGGTTAGTATCTAGAGTGCTGCTTGATAGGGTTAGGGTTAGTATCTAGAGTGCTGCTTGATAGGGTTAGGGTTAGTATGTAGATTGCTGCTTGATAGGGTTAGGGTTAGGGTTAGTATCTAGAGTGCTGCTTGATAGAGTTAGGGTTAGTATGTAGAGTGCTGCTTGATAGAGTTAGGGTTAGTATGTAGAGTGCTGCTTGATAGGGTTAGGGTTAGTATGTAGAGTGCTGCTTGATAGAGTTAGGGTTAGTATGTAGAGTGCTGCTTGATAGGGTTAGGGTTGGTTTCTAGAGTGCTGCTTGATAGGGTAAGGGTTAGTATCTAGAGTGCTGCCTGATAGGGTTAGGCTTAGTATATAGAGTGCTGCTTGATAGGGTTAGGGTTAGTATCTAGAGTGCTGCTTGATAGGGTTAGGGTTAGTATCTAGAGTGTTGCTTGATAGGGTTAGGGTTAGTATCTAGAGTGCTGCTTGATAGGGTTAGGGTTAGTATGTAGAGTGCTGCTTGATAGGGTTAGGGTTAGTATGTAGAGTACTGCTTGATAGGGTTAGGGTTAGTATCTAGAGTGCTGCTTGATAGAGTTAGGGTTAGTATCTAGAGTGCTGCTTGATAGGGTTAGGGTTAGTATGTAGAGTGCTGCTTGATAGGGTTAGTATCTAGAGTGCTGCTTGATAGGGTTAGAGTTAGTATCTAGATTGCTGCTTGATAGAGTTAGGGTTAGTATGTAGAGTGCTGCTTGATAGGGTTAGGGTTAGTATGTAGAGTGCTGCTTGATAGGGTTAGGGTTAGTATCTAGAGTGCTGCTTGATAGGGTTAGGGTTAGTATGTAGAGTGCTGCTTGATAGGGTTAGGGTTAGTATCTAGAGTGCTGCTTGATAGGGTTAGGGTTAGTATCTAGAGTGCTGCTTGATAGGGTTAGTATCTAGAGTGCTGCTTGATAGGGTTAGAGTTAGTATGTAGAGTGCTGCTTGATAGAGTTAGGGTTAGTATGTAGAGTGCTGCTTGATAGGGTTAGAGTTAGTATGTAGAGTGCTGCTTGATAGAGTTAGGGTTAGTATGTAGAGTGCTGCTTGATAGGGTTAGGGTTAGTATGTAGAGTGCTGCTTGATAGGGTTAGGGTTAGTATCTAGAGTGCTGCTTGATAAGGTTAGGGTTAGTATGTAGAGTGCTGCTTGATAGGGTTAGGGTTGGTATCTAGAGTGCTGCTTGATAGGGTAAGGGTTAGTATCTAGAGTGCTGCTTGATAGGGTTAGGGTTAGTATCTAGAGTGCTGCTTGATAGGGTTAGGGTTAGTATCTAGAGTGTTGCTTGATAGGGTTAGGGTTATTATCTAGAGTGCTGCTTGATAGGGTTAGGGTTAGTATGTAGAGTGCTGCTTGATAGGGTTAGGGTTAGTATGTAGAGTACTGCTTGATAGGGTTAGGGTTAGTATCTAGAGTGCTGCTTGATAGAGTTAGGGTTAGTATCTAGAGTGATGCTTGATAGGGTTAGGGTTAGTATCTAGAGTGCTGCTTGATAGGGTTAGGGTTAGTATCTAGAGTGTTTCTTGATAGGGTTAGGGTTAGTATGTAGAGTGCTGCTTGATAGGGTTAGTATCTAGAGTGCTGCTTGATAGGGTTAGAGTTAGTATCTAGATTGCTGCTTGATAGAGTTAGGGTTAGTATGTAGAGTGCTGCTTGATAGGGTTAGGGTTAGTATGTAGAGTGCTGCTTGATAGGGTTAGGGTTAGTATCTAGAGTGCTGCTTGATAGGGTTAGGGTTAGTATGTAGAGTTCTGCTTGATAGGGTTAGGGTTAGTATCTAGAGTGCTGCTTGATAGGGTTAGGGTTAGTATCTAGAGTGCTGCTTGATAGGGTTAGTATCTAGAGTGCTGCTTGATAGGGTTAGAGTTAGTATGTAGAGTGCTGCTTGATAGAGTTAGGGTTAGTATGTAGAGTCCTGCTTGATAGGGTTAGAGTTAGTATGTAGAGTGCTGCTTGATAGAGTTAGGGTTAGTATGTAGAGTGCTGCTTGATAGGTTTAGGGTTAGTATGTAGAGTGCTGCTTGATAGGGTTAGGGTTAGTATCTAGAGTGCTGCTTGATAGGGTTAGGGTTAGTATCTAGAGTGCTGCTTGATAGGGTTAGTATCTAGAGTGCTGCTTGATAGGGTTATGGTTAGTATGTAGAGTGCTGCTTGATAGGGTTAGGGTTAGTATGTAGAGTGCTGCTTTATTGGGTTAGGGTTAGGGTTAGTATGTAGAGTGCTGCTTGATAGGGTTAGGGTTAGAATCTAGAGTGCTGCTTGTTAGGGTTAGGGTTAGTATGAAGAGTGCTGCTTGATAGGGTTGGGGTTAGTATGTAGAGTGCTGCTTGATAGGGTTAGGGTTAGTATGTAGAGTGCTGCTTGATAGGGTTAGGGTTAGTATCTAGAGTGCTGCTTGATAGGGTTAGGGTTAGTATGTAGAGTGTTGCTTGATAGGGTTAGGGTTAGTATGTAGAGTGCTGCTTGATAGAGTTAGGGTTAGTATCTAGAGTGCTGCTTGATAGGGTTAGGGTTAGTATGTAGAGTCCTGCTTGATAGGGTTAGGGTTAGTCTCAAGAGTGGTGCTTGATAGGGTTAGGGTTAGTATCTAGAGTGCTGCTTCATAGGGTTAGGGTTAGTATCTAGAGTGCTGCTTGATAGAGTTAGGGTTAGTATGTAGAGTGCTGCTTGATAGGGTTAGGGTTAGTATCTAGATTGCTGCTTGATAGGGTTAGGGTTAGTATGTAGAGTGCTGCTTGATAGGGTTAGGGTTAGTATGTAGAGTGCTGCTTGATAGAGTTAGGGTTAGTATGTAGAGTGCTGCTTGATAGGGTTAGAGTTAGTATGTAGAGTGCTGCTTGATAGAGTTAGGGTTAGTATGTAGAGTGCTGCTTGATAGGGTTAGAGTTAGTATGTAGAGTGCTGCTTGATAGAGTTAGGGTTAGTATGTAGAGTGCTGCTTGATAGGTTTAGGGTTAGTATGTAGAGTGCTGCTTGATAGGGTTAGGGTTAGTATCTAGAGTGCTGCTTGATAGGGTTAGGGTTAGTATCTAGAGTGCTGCTTGATAGGGTTAGTATCTAGAGTGCTGCTTGATAGGGTTATGGTTAGTATGTAGAGTGCTGCTTGATAGGGTTAGGGTTAGTATGTAGAGTGCTGCTTTATTGGGTTAGGGTTAGGGTTAGTATGTAGAGTGCTGCTTGATAGGGTTAGGGTTAGAATCTAGAGTGCTGCTTGTTAGGGTTAGGGTTAGTATGAAGAGTGCTGCTTGATAGGGTTGGGGTTAGTATGTAGAGTGCTGCTTGATAGGGTTAGGGTTAGTATGTAGAGTGCTGCTTGATAGGGTTAGGGTTAGTATCTAGAGTGCTGCTTGATAGGGTTAGGGTTAGTATGTAGAGTGTTGCTTGATAGGGTTAGGGTTAGTATGTAGAGTGCTGCTTGATAGAGTTAGGGTTAGTATCTAGAGTGCTGCTTGATAGGGTCAGGGTTAGTATGTAGAGTGCTGCTTGATAGGGTTAGGGTTAGTCTCAAGAGTGGTGCTTGATAGGGTTAGGGTTAGTATCTAGAGTGCTGCTTCATAGGGTTAGGGTTAGTATCTAGAGTGCTGCTTGATAGGGTTAGGGTTAGTATGTAGAGTGCTGCTTGATAGGGTTAGGGTTAGTATCTAGATTGCTGCTTGATAGGGTTAGGGTTAGTATGTAGAGTGCTGCTTGATAGGGTTAGGGTTAGTATGTAGAGTGTTGCTTGATAGGGTTAGGGTTAGTATGTAGAGTGCTGCTTGATAGAGTTAGGGTTAGTATCTAGAGTGCTGCTTGATAGGGTTAGGGTTAGTATGTAGAGTGCTGCTTGATAGGGTTAGGGTTAGTATCTAGAGTGCTGCATGATAGGGTTATGGTTAGTATGTAGAGTGCTGCTTGATAGGGTTAGGGTTAGTATCTAGAGTGCTGCCTGATAGGGTTAGTATGTAGAGTGCTGCTTGATAGGGTTAGGGTTAGTATGTAGAGTGCTGCCTGATAGGGTTAGGCTTAGTATATAGAGTGCTGCTTGATAGAGTTAGGGTTAGTATCTAGAGTGCTGCTTGATAGGGTTAGCGTTAGTATCTAGAGTGCTGCTTGATAGAGTTAGGGTTAGTATCTAGAGTGCTGCTTGATAGGGTTAGGGTTAGTATGTAGATTGCTGCTTGATAGGGTTAGGGTTAGGGTTAGTATCTAGAGTGCTGCTTGATAGAGTTAGGGTTAGTATGTAGAGTGCTGCTTGATAGAGTTAGGGTTAGTATCTAGAGTGCTGCTTGATAGGGTTACGGTTAGTATGTAGAGTGCTGCTTGATAGGGTTAGGGTTAGTATCTAGAGTGCTGCTTGATAGGGTTAGGGTTAGTATCTAGAGTGTTGCTTGATAGGGTTAGGGTTAGTATCTAGAGTGCTGCTTGATAGAGTTAGGGTTAGTATGTAGAGTGCTGCTTGATAGGGTTAGGGTTAGTATGTAGAGTACTGCTTGATAGGGTTAGGGTTAGTATCTAGAGTGCTGCTTGATAGAGTTAGGGTTAGTATCTAGAGTGCTGCTTGATAGGGTTAGGGTTAGTATCTAGAGTGCTGCTTGATAGGGTTAGGGTTAGTATCTAGAGTGTTTCTTGATAGGGTTAGGGTTAGTATGTAGAGTGCTGCTTGATAGGGTTAGTATCTAGAGTGCTGCTTGATAGGGTTAGAGTTAGTATCTAGATTGCTGCTTGATAGGGTTAGGGTTAGTATGTAGAGTGCTGCTTGATAGGGTTAGTATCTAGAGTGCTGCTTGATAGGGTTAGAGTTAGTATCTAGATTGCTGCTTGATAGAGTTAGGGTTAGTATGTAGAGTGCTGCTTGATAGGGATAGGGTTAGTATGTAGAGTGCTGCTTGATAGAGTTAGGGTTAGTATCTAGAGTGCTGCTTGATAGGGTTAGGGTTAGTATGTAGAGTGCTGCTTGATAGGGTTAGGGTTAGTATCTAGAATGCTGCTTGATAGGGTTAGGGTTAGTATGTAGAGTGCTGCTTGATAGGGTTAGGGTTAGTATCTAGAGTGCTGCTTGATAGGGTTAGGGTTAGTATCTAGAGTGTTGCTTGATAGGGTAAGGGTTAGTATCTAGAGTGCTGCTTGATAGGGTTAGGATTAGTATCTAGAGTGCTGCTTGATAGGGTTAGGGTTAGTATCTAGAGTGCTGCTTGATAGGGTTAGGGTTAGTATCTAGAGTGCTGCTTGATAGGGTTAGGGTTAGTATCTAGAGTGCTGCTTGATAGGGTTAGGTTTGGTATCTAGAGTGCTGCTTGATAGGGTAAGGGTTAGTATCTAGAGTGCTGCCTGATAGAGTTAGGCTTAGTATGTAGAGTGCTGCTTGATAGGGTTAGGGTTAGTATCTAGAGTGCTGCTTGATAGGGTTAGGGTTAGTATCTAGAGTGTTGCTTGATAGGGTTAGGGTTAGTATCTAGAGTGCTGCTTGATAGGGTTAGGGTTAGTATCTAGAGTGCTGATTGATAGGGTTAGGGTTAGTATGTAGAGTGCTGCTTGATAGAGTTAGGGTTAGTATCTAGAGTGCTGCTTGATTGGGTTAGGGTTAGTATCTAGAGTGCTGCTTGATAGGGTTAGGGTTAGTATCTAGAGTGCTGCTTGATAGGGTTAGGGTTAGTATCTAGAGTGCTGCTTGATAGGGTTAGGGTTAGTATCTAGAGTGCTGCTTGATAGGGTTAGGGTTAGTATCTAGAGTGCTGCTTGATAGGGTTAGGGTTGGTATCTAGAGTGCTGCTTGATAGGGTAAGGGTTAGTATCTAGAGTGCTGCCTGATAGAGTTAGGCTTAGTATGTAGAGTGCTGCTTGATAGGGTTAGGGTTAGTATCTAGAGTGCTGCTTGATAGGGTTAGGGTTAGTATCTAGAGTGTTGCTTGATAGGGTTAGGGTTAGTATCTAGAGTGCTGCTTGATAGAGTTGGGGTTAGTATCTAGAGTGCTGCTTGATAGGGTTAGGGTTAGTATCTAGAGTGCTGCTTGATAGGGTTAGGGTTAGTATGTAGAGTGCTGCTTGATAGGGTTAGGGTTAGTATGTAGAGTGCTGCTTGATAGGGTTAGGGTTAGTATCTAGAGTGCTGCTTGATAAGGTTAGTGTTAGTATCTAGAGTGCTGCTTGATAGGGTTAGGGTTGGTATCTAGAGTGCTGCTTGATAGGTTAAGGGTTAGTATCTAGAGTGCTGCCTGATAGGGTTAGGCTTAGTATATAGAGTGCTGCTTGATAGGGTTAGGGTTAGTATCTAGAGTGCTGCTTGATAGGGTTAGGGTTAGTATCTAGAGTGTTGCTTGATAGGGTTAGGGTTAGTATCTAGAGTGCTGCTTGATAGAGTTAGGGTTAGTATCTAGAGTGCTGCTTGATAGGGTTAGGGTTAGTATCTAGAGTGCTGCTTGATAGGGTTAGGGTTAGTATGTAGAGTGCTGCTTGATAGGGTTAGGGTTAGTATGTAGAGTACTGCTTGATAGGGTTAGGGTTAGTATCTAGAGTGCTGCTTGATAGAGTTAGGGTTAGTATCTAGAGTGCTGCTTGATAGGGTTAGGGTTAGTATCTAGAGTGCTGCTTGATAGGGTTAGGGTTAGTATCTAGAGTGCTGCTTGATAGGGTTAGGGTTAGTATCTAGAGTGCTGCTTGATAGAGTTAGGGTTTAGTATCTAGAGTGTTTCTTGATAGGGTTAGGGTTAGTATGTAGAGTGCTGCTTGATAGGGTTAGTATCTAGAGTGCTGCTTGATAGGGTTAGAGTTAGTATCTAGATTGCTGCTTGATAGAGTTAGGGTTAGTATGTAGAGTGCTGCTTGATAAAGTTAGGGTTAATATGTAGAGTGCTGCTTGATAGGGTTAGGGTTAGTATCTAGAGTGCTGCTTGATAAAGTTAGGGTTAGTATCTAGAGTGCTGCTTGATAGAGTTAGGGTTAGTATCTAGAGTGCTGCTTGATAGTGTTAGGGTTAGTATGTAGAGTGCTGCTTGATAGGGTTAGGGTTAGTATCTAGAGTGCTGCTTGATAGAGTTAGGGTTAGTATCTAGAGTGCTGCTTGATAGGGTTAGGGTTAGTATCTAGAGTGCTGCTTGATAGGGTTAGGGTTAGTATGTAGAGTGTTGCTTGATAGGGTTAGGGTTAGTATGTAGAGTGCTGCTTGATAGAGTTAGGGTTAGTATCTAGAGTGCTGCTTGATAGGGTTAGGGTTAGTATCTAGAGTGCTGCTTGATAGGGTTAGGGTTAGTATCTAGAGTGCTGCTTGATAGAGTTAGGGTTAGTATCTAGAGTGCTGCTTGATAGGGTTAGGGTTAATATGTAGAGTGCTGCTTTATAGGGTTAGGGTTAGTATCTAGAGTGCTGCTTGATAGGGTTAGGGTTAGTATCTAGAGTGTTGCTTGATAGGGTTAGGGTTTGTATCTAGAGTGCTGCTTGATAGGGTTAGGATTAGTATCTAGAGTGCTGCTTGATAGGGTTAGGGTTAGTATCTAGAGTGCTGCTTGATAGGGTTAGGGTTAGTATCTAGAGTGCTGCTTGATAGGGTTAGGGTTGGTATCTAGAGTGCTGCTTGATAGGGTAAGGGTTAGTATCTAGAGTGCTGCCTGATAGAGTTAGGCTTAGTATGTAGAGTGCTGCTTGATAGGGTTAGGGTTAGTATCTAGAGTGCTGCTTGATAGGGTTAGGGTTAGTATCTAGAGTGTTGCTTGATAGGGTTAGGGTTAGTATCTAGAGTGCTGCTTGATAGAGTTAGGGTTAGTATCTAGAGTGCTGCTTGATAGGGTTAGGGTTAGTATCTAGAGTGCTGCTTGATAGGGTTAGGGTTAGTATGTAGAGTGCTGCTTGATAGGGTTAGGGTTAGTATGTAGAGTGCTGCTTGATAGGGTTAGGGTTAGTATCTAGAGTGCTGCTTGATAAGGTTAGGGTTAGTATCTAGAGTGCTGCTTTATAGGGTTAGGGTTAGTATCTAGAGTGCTGCTTGATAGGGTTAGGGTTAGTATCTAGAGTGTTGCTTGATAGGGTTAGGGTTAGTATCTAGAGTGCTGCTTGATAGGGTTAGGATTAGTATCTAGAGTGCTGCTTGATAGGGTTAGGGTTAGTATCTAGAGTGCTGCTTGATAGGGTTAGGGTTAGTATCTAGAGTGCTGCCTGATAGAGTTAGGCTTAGTATGTAGAGTGCTGCTTGATAGGGTTAGGGTTAGTATCTAGAGTGCTGCTTGATAGGGTTAGGGTTAGTATCTAGAGTGTTGCTTGATAGGGTTAGGGTTAGTATCTAGAGTGCTGCTTGATATAGTTAGGGTTAGTATCTAGAGTGCTGCTTGATAGGGTTAGGGTTAGTATCTAGAGTGCTGCTTGATAGGGTTAGGGTTAGTATGTAGAGTGCTGCTTGATAGAGTTAGGGTTAGTATGTAGAGTGCTGCTTGATAGGGTTAGGGTTAGTATCTAGAGTGATGCTTGAAAAGGTTAGGGTTAGTGTCTAGAGTGCTGCTTGATAGGGTTAGGGTTAGTATGTAGAGTGCTGCTTGATAGGGTTAGGGTTAGTATCTAGAGTGCTGCTTGATAGGGTTAGGGTTAGTGTCTAGAGTGCTGCTTGATAGGGTTAGGGTTAGTATGTAGAGTGCTGCTTTATAGGGTTAGGATTAGGGTTAGTATCTAGAGTGTATCTTGATAGGGTTAGGGTTAGTATGTAGAGTGCTGCTTGATAGGGTTAGTATCTAGAGTGCTGCTTGATAGGGTTAGGGTTAGTATCTAGAGTGCTAATTGATAGAGTTAGGGTTAGTATCTAGAGTGCTGCCTGGTAGAGTTAGGGTTAGTATCTAGAGTGTTGCTTGATTGGGTTAGGGTTAGTATCTAGAGTGCTGCTTGATAGGGTTAGGGTTAGTATGTAGAGTGCTGCTTGATAGGGTTAGGGTTAGTCTCTAGAGTGCTGCCTGATTGTGTTAGGGTTAGTATCTAGAGTGCTGCCTGATTGGGTTAGGGTTAGTATCTAGAGTGCTGCTTGATAGGGTTAGGGTTAGTATCTAGAGTGCTGCTTGATAGGGTTAGGGTTAGTATCTAGAGTGCTGCTTTATGGGGTTAGGGTTAGTATGTAGAGTGCTGCTTGATAGGGTTAGGGTTAGCATCTAGAGTGCTGCTTGATAGGGTTAGTATGTAGAGTGCTGCTTGATAGGGTTAGGGTTAGTATGTAGAGTGCTGCTTGATATGGTTAGGGTTAGTATCTAGAGTGCTGCTTGATAGGGTTAGGGTTAGTATGTAGAGTGCTGCTTGATAGGGTTAGGGTTAGTATCTAGAGTGCTGCTTGATAGAGTTAGGGTTAGTATCTAGAGTGCTGCTTGATAGGGTTAGGGTTAGTATGTAGAGTGCTGCTTGATAGGGTTAGGGTTAGTATCTAGAGTGCTGCTTGATAGAGTTAGGGTTAGTATCTAGAGTGCTGCTTGATAGGGTTAGGGTTAGTATGTAGAGTGCTGCTTGATAGGGTTAGGGTTAGTATCTAGAGTGCTGCTTGATAGAGTTAGGGTTAGTATGTAGAGTGCTGCTTGATAGGGTTAAGGTTAGTATCTAGAGTGCTGCCTGATAGGGTTAGTATGTAGAGTGCTGCTTGATAGGGTTAGGGTTAGTATCTAGAGTGTTGCTTGATAGAGTTAGGGTTAGTATGTAGAGGGTTGCTTGATAGGGTTAGGGTTAGTATCTAGAGTGCTGCCTGATAGGGTTAGTATGTAGAGTGCTGCTTGATAGGGTTAGGGTTAGTATCTAGAGTGCTGCTTGATAGAGTTAGGGTTAGTATCTAGAGTGCTGCTTGATAGGGTTAGGGTTAGGGTTAGTATCTAGAGTGCTGCTTGATAGAGTTAGGGTTAGGGTTAGTATGTAGAGTGCTGCTTGATAGGGTTAGGGTTAGTATCTAGAGTGCTGCTTGATAGGGTTAGGGTTAGTATCTAGAGTGCTGCCTGATAGGGTTAGGGTTAGTATCTAGAGTGCTGCCTGGTAGGGTTAGGGTTAGTATGTAGAGTGCTGCCTGATAGGGTTAGGTTTATTATCTAGAGTGCTGCTTGATAGAGTTAGGGTTAGTATGTAGAGTGCTGCTTGATAGGGTTAGGGTTAGTATCTAGAGTGCTGCTTGATAGGGTTAGGGTTAGTATGTAGAGTGCTGCTTGATAGGGTTGGGGTTAGTATGTAGAGTGCTGCTTGATAGGGTTAGGGTTAGTATCTAGAGTGCTGCTTGATAGAGTTAGGGTTAGTATCTAGAGTGCTGCTTGATAGGGTTAGGGTTATTATCTAGAGTGCTGCTTGATGGGTTAGGGTTAGTATCTAGAGTGCTGCTTGATAGGGTTAGGGTTAGTATCTAGAGTGTTTCTTGATAGGGTTAGGGTTAGTATGTAGAGTGCTGCTTGATAGGGTTAGTATCTAGAGTGCTGCTTGATAGGGTTAGGGTTAGTATCTAGAGTGTTGCTTGATTGGGTTAGGGTTAGTATCTAGAGTGCTGCTTGATAGGGTTAGGGTTAGTATGTAGAGTGCTGCTTGATAGGGTTAGAGTTAGTATCTAGATTGCTGCTTGATAGGGTTAGGGTTAGTATGTAGAGTGCTGCTTGATAGGGTTAGGGTTAGTCTCTAGAGTGCTGCCTGATTGGGTTAGGGTTAGTATCTAGAGTGCTGCCTGATTGGGTTAGGGTTAGTATCTAGAGTGCTGCTTGATAGGGTTAGGGTTAGTATCTAGAGTGCTGCTTGATAGGGTTAGGGTTAGTATCTAGAGTGCTGCTTTATAGGGTTAGGGTTAGTATGTAGAGTGCTGCTTGATAGGGTTAGGGTTAGCATCTAGAGTGCTGCTTGATAGGGTTAGTATGTAGAGTGCTGCTTGATAGGGTTAGGGTTAGTATGTAGAGTGCTGCTTGATAGGGTTAGGGTTAGTATCTAGAGTGCTGCTTGATAGGGTTAGGATTAGTATGTAGAGTGCTGCTTGATAGGGTTAGGGTTAGTATCTAGAGTGCTGCTTGATAGAGTTAGGGTTAGTATCTAGAGTGCTGCTTGATAGGGTTAGGGTTAGTATGTAGAGTGCTGCTTGATAGGGTTAGGGTTAGTATCTAGAGTGCTGCTTGATAGAGTTAGGGTTAGTATCTAGAGTGCTGCTTGATAGGGTTAGGGTTAGTATCTAGAGTGCTGCTTGATAGGGTTATGGTTAGTATGTAGAGTGCTGCTTTATAGGGTTAGGCTTAGGGTTAGTATGTAGAGTGCTGCTTGATAGGGTTAGGGTTAGTATCTAGATTGCTGCTTGATAGAGTTAGGGTTAGTATGTAGAGTGCTGCTTGATAGGGTTAGGGTTAGTATCTAGAGTGCTGCCTGATAGGGTTAGTATGTAGAGTGCTGCTTGATAGGGTTAGGGTTAGTATCTAGAGTGTTGCTTGATAGAGTTAGGGTTAGTATGTAGAGGGTTGCTTGATAGGGTTAGGGTTAGTATCTAGAGTGCTGCCTGATAGGGTTAGTATGTAGAGTGCTGCTTGATAGGGTTAGGGTTAGTATCTAGAGTGCTGCTTGATAGAGTTAGGGTTAGTATCTAGAGTGCTGCTTGATAGGGTTATGTTTAGTATGTAGAGTGGTGCTTGATAGGGTTAGGGTTAGTACCTAGAGTGCTGCTTGATAGAGTTAGGGTTAGTATCTAGAGTGCTGCTTGATAGAGTTAGGGTTAGTATCTAGAGTGCTGCTTGATAGGGTTAGGGTTAGTATGTAGAGTGCTGCTTGATAGGGTTAGGGTTAGTATCTAGAGTGCTGCTTGATAGAGTTAGGGTTAGGGTTAGTATGTAGAGTGCTGCTTGATAGGGTTAGGGTTAGTATCTAGAGTGCTGCTTGATAGAGTTAGGGTTAGGGTTAGTATCTAGAGTGCTGCTTGATAGAGTTAGGGTTAGTATCTAGAGTGCTGCTTGATAGAGTTAGGGTTAGGGTTAGTATGTAGAGTGCTGCTTGATAGAGTTAGGGTTAGTATCTAGAGTGCTGCTTGATAGGGTTAGGGTTAGTATCTAGAGTGCTGCTTGATAGAGTTAGGGTTAGGGTTAGTATGTAGAGTGCTGCTTGATAGGGTTAGGGTTAGTATCTAGAGTGCTGCTTGATAGAGTTAGGGTTAGGGTTAGTATCTAGAGTGCTGCTTGATAGGGTTAGGGTTAGTATGTTGAGTGCTGCTTGATAGGGTAAGGGTTAGTATCTAGAGTGCTGCTTGATAGAGTTAGGGTTAGGGTTAGTATCTAGAGTGCTGCTTGATAGGGTTAGGGTTAGTATCTAGAGTGCTGCTTGATAGGGTTAGGGTTAGTATCTAGAGTACTGCTTGATAGAGTTAGGGTTTAGTATCTAGAGTGTTTCTTGATAGGGTTAGGGTTAGTATGTAGAGTGCTGCTTGATAGGGTTAGTATCTAGAGTGCTGCTTGATAGGGTTAGAGTTAGTATCTAGATTGCTGTTTGATAGAGTTAGGGTTAGTATGTAGAGTGCTGCTTGATAAAGTTAGGGTTAGTATGTAGAGTGCTGCTTGATAGGGTTAGGGTTAGTATCTAGAGTGCTGCTTGATAAAGTTAGGGTTAGTATCTAGAGTGCTGCTTGATAGAGTTAGGGTTAGTATCTAGAGTGCTGCTTGATAGTGTTAGGGTTAGTATGTAGAGTGCTGCTTGATAGGGTTAGGGTTAGTATCTAGAGTGCTGCTTGATAGAGTTAGGGTTAGTATCTAGAGTGCTGCTTGATAGGGTTAGGGTTAGTATCTAGAGTGCTGCTTGATAGGGTTAGGGTTAGTATGTAGAGTGTTGCTTGATAGGGTTAGGGTTAGTATGTAGAGTGCTGCTTGATAGAGTTAGGGTTAGTATCTAGAGTGCTGCTTGATAGGGTTAGGGTTAGTATCTAGAGTGCTGCTTGATAGGGTTAGGCTTAGTATGTAGAGTGCTGCTTGATAGGGTTAGGGTTAGTATCTAGAGTGCTGCTTGATAGGGTTAGGGTTAGTATCTAGAGTGTTGCTTGATAGGGTTAGGGTTAGTATCTAGAGTGCTGCTTGATAGAGTTAGGGTTAGTATCTAGAGTGCTGCTTGATAGGGTTAGGGTTAGTATCTAGAGTGCTGCTTGATAGGGTTAGGTTTAGTATGTAGAGTGCTGCTTGATAGGGTTAGGGTTAGTATGTAGAGTGCTGCTTGATAGGGTTAGGGTTAGTATCTAGAGTGCTGCTTGATAAGGTTAGGGTTAGTATCTAGAGTGCTGCTTTATAGGGTTAGGGTTAGTATCTAGAGTGCTGCTTGATAGGGTTAGGGTTAGTATCTAGAGTGTTGCTTGATAGGGTTAGGGTTAGTATCTAGAGTGCTGCTTGATAGGGTTAGGGTTAGTATCTAGAGTGCTGCTTGATAGGGTTAGGGTTAGTATCTAGAGTGCTGCTTGATAGGGTTAGGGTTAGTATCTAGAGTGTTTCTTGATAGGGTTAGGGTTAGTATGTAGAGTGCTGCTTGATAGAGTTAGGGTTAGTATCTAGAGTGCTGCTTGATAGGGTTAGGGTTAGTATCTAGAGTGCTGCTTGATAGGGTTAGGGTTAGTATCTAGAGTGTTTCTTGATAGGGTTAGGGTTAGTATGTAGAGTGCTGCTTGATAGGGTTAGTATCTAGAGTGCTGCTTGATAGGGTTAGAGTTAGTATCTAGATTGCTGCTTGATAGAGTTAGGGTTAGTATGTAGAGTGCTGCTTGATAGGGTTAGGGTTAGTATGTAGAGTGCTGCTTGATAGGGTTAGGGTTAGTATCTAGAGTGCTGCTTGATAGGGTTAGGGTTAGTATGTAGAGTGCTGCTTGATAGGGTTAGGGTTAGTATCTGGAGTGCTGCTTGATAGGGTTAGGGTTAGTATCTAGAGTGCTGCTTGATAGGGTTAGTATCTAGAGTGCTGCTTGATAGGGTTAGAGTTAGTATGTAGAGTGCTGCTTGATAGAGTTAGGGTTAGTATGTAGAGTGCTGCTTGATAGGGTTAGAGTTAGTATGTAGAGTGCTGCTTGATAGAGTTAGGGTTAGTATGTAGAGTGCTGCTTGATAGGGTTAGGGTTAGTATGTAGAGTGCTGCTTGATAGAGTTAGGGTTAGTATCTAGAGTGCTGCTTGATAAGGTTAGGGTTAGTATGTAGAGTGCTGCTTGATAGGGTTAGGGTTGGTATCTAGAGTGCTGCTTGATAGGGTAAGGGTTAGTATCTAGAGTGCTGCCTGATAGGGTTAGGCTTAGTATATAGAGTGCTGCTTGATAGGGTTAGGGTTAGTATCTAGAGTGCTGCTTGATAGGGTTAGGGTTAGTATCTAGAGTGTTGCTTGATAGGGTTAGGGTTAGTATCTAGAGTGCTGCTTGATAGGGTTAGGGTTAGTATGTAGAGTGCTGCTTGATAGGGTTAGGGTTAGTATGTAGAGTACTGCTTGATAGGGTTAGGGTTAGTATCTAGAGTGCTGCTTGATAGATTTAGGGTTAGTATCTAGAGTGCTGCTTGATAGGGTTAGGGTTAGTATCTAGAGTGCTGCTTGATAGGGTTAGGGTTAGTATGTAGAGTGCTGCTTGATAGGGTTAGGGTTAGTATCTAGAGTGCTGCTTGATAGGGTTAGGGTTAGTATCTAGAGTGCTGCTTGATAGGGTTAGTATCTAGAGTGCTGCTTGATAGGGTTAGAGTTAGTATGTAGAGTGCTGCTTGATAGAGTTAGGGTTAGTATGTAGAGTGCTGCTTGATAGGGTTAGAGTTAGTATGTAGAGTGCTGCTTGATAGAGTTAGGGTTAGTATGTAGAGTGCTGCTTGATAGGGTTAGGGTTAGTATGTAGAGTGCCGCTTGATAGGGTTAGGGTTAGTATCTAGAGTGCTGCTTGATAGGTTTAGGGTTAGTATGTAGAGTGCTGCTTGATAGGGTTAGGGTTAGTATCTAGAGTGCTGCTTGATAGGGTTAGGGTTAGTATCTAGAGTGCTGCTTGATAGGGTTAGTATGTAGAGTGCTGCTTGATAGGGTTAGGGTTAGTATCTAGAGTGCTGCTTGATAAAGTTAGGGTTAGTATCTAGAGTGCTGCTTGATAGAGTTAGGGTTAGTATCTAGAGTGCTGCTTGATAGTGTTAGGGTTAGTATGTAGAGTGCTGCTTGATAGGGTTAGGGTTAGTATCTAGAGTGCTGCTTGATAGAGTTAGGGTTAGTATCTAGAGTGCTGCTTGATAGGGTTAGGGTTAGTATCTAGAGTGCTGCTTGATAGGGTTAGGGTTAGTATGTAGAGTGTTGCTTGATAGGGTTAGGGTTAGTATGTAGAGTGCTGCTTGATAGAGTTAGGGTTAGTATCTAGAGTGCTGCTTGATAGGGTTAGGGTTAGTATCTAGAGTGCTGCTTGATAGGGTTAGGCTTAGTATGTAGAGTGCTGCTTGATAGGGTTAGGGTTAGTATCTAGAGTGCTGCTTGATAGGGTTAGGGTTAGTATCTAGAGTGTTGCTTGATAGGGTTAGGGTTAGTATCTAGAGTGCTGCTTGATAGAGTTAGGGTTAGTATCTAGAGTGCTGCTTGATAGGGTTAGGGTTAGTATCTAGAGTGCTGCTTGATAGGGTTAGGTTTAGTATGTAGAGTGCTGCTTGATAGGGTTAGGGTTAGTATGTAGAGTGCTGCTTGATAGGGTTAGGGTTAGTATCTAGAGTGCTGCTTGATAAGGTTAGGGTTAGTATCTAGAGTGCTGCTTTATAGGGTTAGGGTTAGTATCTAGAGTGCTGCTTGATAGGGTTAGGGTTAGTATCTAGAGTGTTGCTTGATAGGGTTAGGGTTAGTATCTAGAGTGCTGCTTGATAGGGTTAGGGTTAGTATCTAGAGTGCTGCTTGATAGGGTTAGGGTTAGTATCTAGAGTGCTGCTTGATAGGGTTAGGGTTAGTATCTAGAGTGTTTCTTGATAGGGTTAGGGTTAGTATGTAGAGTGCTGCTTGATAGAGTTAGGGTTAGTATCTAGAGTGCTGCTTGATAGGGTTAGGGTTAGTATCTAGAGTGCTGCTTGATAGGGTTAGGGTTAGTATCTAGAGTGTTTCTTGATAGGGTTAGGGTTAGTATGTAGAGTGCTGCTTGATAGGGTTAGTATCTAGAGTGCTGCTTGATAGGGTTAGAGTTAGTATCTAGATTGCTGCTTGATAGAGTTAGGGTTAGTATGTAGAGTGCTGCTTGATAGGGTTAGGGTTAGTATGTAGAGTGCTGCTTGATAGGGTTAGGGTTAGTATCTAGAGTGCTGCTTGATAGGGTTAGGGTTAGTATGTAGAGTGCTGCTTGATAGGGTTAGGGTTAGTATCTGGAGTGCTGCTTGATAGGGTTAGGGTTAGTATCTAGAGTGCTGCTTGATAGGGTTAGTATCTAGAGTGCTGCTTGATAGGGTTAGAGTTAGTATGTAGAGTGCTGCTTGATAGAGTTAGGGTTAGTATGTAGAGTGCTGCTTGATAGGGTTAGAGTTAGTATGTAGAGTGCTGCTTGATAGAGTTAGGGTTAGTATGTAGAGTGCTGCTTGATAGGGTTAGGGTTAGTATGTAGAGTGCTGCTTGATAGAGTTAGGGTTAGTATCTAGAGTGCTGCTTGATAAGGTTAGGGTTAGTATGTAGAGTGCTGCTTGATAGGGTTAGGGTTGGTATCTAGAGTGCTGCTTGATAGGGTAAGGGTTAGTATCTAGAGTGCTGCCTGATAGGGTTAGGCTTAGTATATAGAGTGCTGCTTGATAGGGTTAGGGTTAGTATCTAGAGTGCTGCTTGATAGGGTTAGGGTTAGTATCTAGAGTGTTGCTTGATAGGGTTAGAGTTAGTATGTAGAGTGCTGCTTGATAGGGTTAGGGTTAGTATCTAGAGTGCTGCTTGATAGATTTAGGGTTAGTATGTAGAGTGCCGCTTGATAGGGTTAGGGTTAGTATCTAGAGTGCTGCTTGATAGGTTTAGGGTTAGTATGTAGAGTGCTGCTTGATAGGGTTAGGGTTAGTATCTAGAGTGCTGCTTGATAGGGTTAGGGTTAGTATCTAGAGTGCTGCTTGATAGGGTTAGTATCTAGAGTGCTGCTTGATAGGGTTAGAGTTAGTATGTAGAGTGCTGCTTGATAGAGTTAGGGTTAGTATGTAGAGTGCTGCTTGATAGGGTTAGAGTTAGTATGTAGAGTGCTGCTTGATAGAGTTAGGGTTAGTATGTAGAGTGCTGCTTGATAGGGTTAGGGTTAGTATGTAGAGTGCTGCTTGATAGGGTTAGGGTTAGTATCTAGAGTGCTGCTTGATAGGGTTAGGGTTAGTATCTAGAGTGCTGCTTGATAGGGTTAGTATCTAGAGTGCTGCTTGATAGGGTTATGGTTAGTATGTAGAGTGCTGCTTGATAGGGTTAGGGTTAGTATGTAGAGTGCTGCTTTATTGGGTTAGGGTTAGGGTTAGTATGTAGAGTGCTGCTTGATAGGGTTAGGGTTAGTATCTAGAGTGCTGCTTGTTAGGGTTAGGGTTAGTATGAAGAGTGCTGCTTGATAGGGTTGGGGTTAGTATGTAGAGTGCTGCTTGATAGGGTTAGGGTTAGTATGTAGAGTGCTGCTTGATAGGGTTAGGGTTAGTATCTAGAGTGCTGCTTGATAGGGTTAGGGTTAGTATGTAGAGTGTTGCTTGATAGGGTTAGGGTTAGTATGTAGAGTGCTGCTTGATAGAGTTAGGGTTAGTATCTAGAGTGCTGCTTGATAGGGTTAGGGTTAGTATGTAGAGTGCTGCTTGATAGGGTTAGGGTTAGTCTCAAGAGTGGTGCTTGATAGGGTTAGGGTTAGTATCTAGAGTGCTGCTTCATAGGGTTAGGGTTAGTATCTAGAGTGCTGCTTGATAGGGTTAGGGTTAGTATGTAGAGTGCTGCTTGATAGGGTTAGGGTTAGTATCTAGATTGCTGCTTGATAGGGTTAGGGTTAGTATGTAGAGTGCTGCTTGATAGGGTTAGGGTTAGTATCTAGAGTGCTGCCTGATAGGGTTAGTATGTAGAGTGCTGCTTGATAGGGTTAGGGTTAGTATGTAGAGTGCTGCTTGATAGGGTTAGGGTTAGTATCTAGAGTGCTAATTGATAGAGTTAGGGTTAGTATCTAGAGTGCTGCTTGATAGGGTTAGCGTTTGTATCTAGAGTGCTGCTTGATAGAGTTAGGGTTAGTATCTAGAGTGCTGCTTGATAGGGTTAGGGTTAGTATGTAGATTGCTGCTTGATAGGGTTAGGGTTAGGGTTAGTATCTAGAGTGCTGCTTGATAGAGTTAGGGTTAGTATGTAGAGTGCTGCTTGATAGAGTTAGGGTTAGTATCTAGAGTGCTGCTTGATAGGGTTAGGGTTAATATGTAGAGTGCTGCTTTATAGGGTTAGGGTTAGTATCTAGAGTGCTGCTTGATAGGGTTAGGGTTAGTATCTAGAGTGTTGCTTGATAGGGTTAGGGTTAGTATCTAGAGTGCTGCTTGATAGAGTTAGGGTTAGTATCTAGAGTGCTGCTTGATAGGGTTAGGGTTAGTATCTAGAGTGCTGCTTGATAGGGTTAGGGTTAGTATGTAGAGTGCTGCTTGATAGGGTTAGGGTTAGTATGTAGAGTGCTGCTTGATAGGGTTAGGGTTAGTATCTAGAGTGCTGCTTGATAAGGTTAGGGTTAGTATCTAGAGTGCTGCTTGATAGGGTTAGGGTTGGTATCTAGAGTGCTGCTTGATAGGGTAAGGGTTAGTATCTAGAGTGCTGCCTGATAGGGTTAGGCTTAGTATATAGAGTGCTGCTTGATAGGGTTAGGGTTAGTATCTAGAGTGCTGCTTGATAGGGTTAGGGTTAGTATCTAGAGTGTTGCTTGATAGGGTTAGGGTTAGTATCTAGAGTATTGCTTGATAGAGTTAGGGTTAGTATCTAGAGTGCTGCTTGATAGGGTTAGGGTTAGTATCTAGAGTGCTGCTTGATAGGGTTAGGGTTAGTATGTAGAGTGCTGCTTGATAGGGTTAGGGTTAGTATCTAGAGTGCTGCTTGATAGGGTTAGGGTTAGTATCTAGAGTGCTGCTTGATAGAGTTAGGGTTAGTATCTAGAGTGCTGCTTGATAGGGTTAGGGTTAGTATCTAGAGTGCTGCTTGATAGGGTTAGGGTTAGTATCTAGAGTGTTTCTTGATAGGGTTAGGGTTAGTATGTAGAGTGCTGCTTGATAGGGTTAGTATCTAGAGTGCTGCTTGATAGGGTTAGAGTTAGTATCTAGATTGCTGCTTGATAGGGTTAGGGTTAGTATGTAGAGTGCTGCTTGATAGGGTTAGTATCTAGAGTGCTGCTTGATAGGGTTAGAGTTAGTATCTAGATTGCTGCTTGATAGAGTTAGGGTTAGTATGTAGAGTGCTGCTTGATAGGGATAGGGTTAGTATCTAGATTGCTGCTTGATAGAGTTAGGGTTAGTATCTAGAGTGCTGCTTGATAGGGTTAGGGTTAGTATGTAGAGTGCTGCTTGATAGGGTTAGGGTTAGTATCTAGAATGCTGCTTGATAGGGTTAGGGTTAGTATGTAGAGTGCTGCTTGATAGGGTTAGGGTTAGTATCTAGAGTGCTGCTTGATAGGGTTAGGGTTAGTATCTAGAGTGTTGCTTGATAGGGTTAGGGTTAGTATCTAGAGTGCTGCTTGATAGAGTTAGGATTAGTATCTAGAGTGCTGCTTGATAGGGTTAGGGTTAGTATCTAGAGTGCTGCTTGATAGGGTTAGGGTTAGTATGTAGAGTGCTGCTTGATAGGGTTAGGGTTAGTATCTAGAGTGCTGCTTGATAGGGTTAGGGTTAGTATCTAGAGTGCTGCTTGATAGGGTTAGTATCTAGAGTGCTGCTTGATAGGGTTAGAGTTAGTATGTAGAGTGCTGCTTGATAGAGTTAGGGTTAGTATGTAGAGTGCTGCTTGATAGGGTTAGAGTTAGTATGTAGAGTGCTGCTTGATAGAGTTAGGGTTAGTATGTAGAGTGCTGCTTGATAGGGTTAGGGTTAGTATGTAGAGTGCCGCTTGATAGGGTTAGGGTTAGTATCTAGAGTGCTGCTTGATAGGTTTAGGGTTAGTATGTAGAGTGCTGCTTGATAGGGTTAGGGTTAGTATCTAGAGTGCTGCTTGATAGGGTTAGGGTTAGTATCTAGAGTGCTGCTTGATAGGGTTAGTATCTAGAGTGCTGCTTGATAGGGTTAGAGTTAGTATGTAGAGTGCTGCTTGATAGAGTTAGGGTTAGTATGTAGAGTGCTGCTTGATAGGGTTAGAGTTAGTATGTAGAGTGCTGCTTGATAGAGTTAGGGTTAGTATGTAGAGTGCTGCTTGATAGGGTTAGGGTTAGTATGTAGAGTGCTGCTTGATAGGGTTAGGGTTAGTATCTAGAGTGCTGCTTGATAGGGTTAGGGTTAGTATCTAGAGTGCTGCTTGATAGGGTTAGTATCTAGAGTGCTGCTTGATAGGGTTATGGTTAGTATGTAGAGTGCTGCTTGATAGGGTTAGGGTTAGTATGTAGAGTGCTGCTTTATTGGGTTAGGGTTAGGGTTAGTATGTAGAGTGCTGCTTGATAGGGTTAGGGTTAGTATCTAGAGTGCTGCTTGTTAGGGTTAGGGTTAGTATGAAGAGTGCTGCTTGATAGGGTTGGGGTTAGTATGTAGAGTGCTGCTTGATAGGGTTAGGGTTAGTATGTAGAGTGCTGCTTGATAGGGTTAGGGTTAGTATCTAGAGTGCTGCTTGATAGGGTTAGGGTTAGTATGTAGAGTGTTGCTTGATAGGGTTAGGGTTAGTATGTAGAGTGCTGCTTGATAGAGTTAGGGTTAGTATCTAGAGTGCTGCTTGATAGGGTTAGGGTTAGTATGTAGAGTGCTGCTTGATAGGGTTAGGGTTAGTCTCAAGAGTGGTGCTTGATAGGGTTAGGGTTAGTATCTAGAGTGCTGCTTCATAGGGTTAGGGTTAGTATCTAGAGTGCTGCTTGATAGGGTTAGGGTTAGTATGTAGAGTGCTGCTTGATAGGGTTAGGGTTAGTATCTAGATTGCTGCTTGATAGGGTTAGGGTTAGTATGTAGAGTGCTGCTTGATAGGGTTAGGGTTAGTATCTAGAGTGCTGCCTGATAGGGTTAGTATGTAGAGTGCTGCTTGATAGGGTTAGGGTTAGTATGTAGAGTGCTGCTTGATAGGGTTAGGGTTAATATCTAGAGTGCTAATTGATAGAGTTAGGGTTAGTATCTAGAGTGCTGCTTGATAGGGTTAGCGTTTGTATCTAGAGTGCTGCTTGATAGAGTTAGGGTTAGTATCTAGAGTGCTGCTTGATAGGGTTAGGGTTAGTATGTAGAGTGCTGCTTGATAGGGTAAGGGTTAGTATCTAGAGTGCTGCCTGATAGGGTTAGGCTTAGTATATAGAGTGCTGCTTGATAGGGTTAGGGTTAGTATCTAGAGTGCTGCTTGATAGGGTTAGGGTTAGTATCTAGAGTGTTGCTTGATAGGGTTAGGGTTAGTATCTAGAGTATTGCTTGATAGAGTTAGGGTTAGTATCTAGAGTGCTGCTTGATAGGGTTAGGGTTAGTATCTAGAGTGCTGCTTGATAGGGTTAGGGTTAGTATGTAGAGTGCTGCTTGATAGGGTTAGGGTTAGTATCTAGAGTGCTGCTTGATAGGGTTAGGGTTAGTATCTAGAGTGCTGCTTGATAGAGTTAGGGTTAGTATCTAGAGTGCTGCTTGATAGGGTTAGGGTTAGTATCTAGAGTGCTGCTTGATAGGGTTAGGGTTAGTATCTAGAGTGTTTCTTGATAGGGTTAGGGTTAGTATGTAGAGTGCTGCTTGATAGGGTTAGTATCTAGAGTGCTGCTTGATAGGGTTAGAGTTAGTATCTAGATTGCTGCTTGATAGGGTTAGGGTTAGTATGTAGAGTGCTGCTTGATAGGGTTAGTATCTAGAGTGCTGCTTGATAGGGTTAGAGTTAGTATCTAGATTGCTGCTTGATAGAGTTAGGGTTAGTATGTAGAGTGCTGCTTGATAGGGATAGGGTTAGTATCTAGATTGCTGCTTGATAGAGTTAGGGTTAGTATCTAGAGTGCTGCTTGATAGGGTTAGGGTTAGTATGTAGAGTGCTGCTTGATAGGGTTAGGGTTAGTATCTAGAATGCTGCTTGATAGGGTTAGGGTTAGTATGTAGAGTGCTGCTTGATAGGGTTAGGGTTAGTATCTAGAGTGCTGCTTGATAGGGTTAGGGTTAGTATCTAGAGTGTTGCTTGATAGGGTTAGGGTTAGTATCTAGAGTGCTGCTTGATAGAGTTAGGATTAGTATCTAGAGTGCTGCTTGATAGGGTTAGGGTTAGTATCTAGAGTGCTGCTTGATAGGGTTAGGGTTAGTATGTAGAGTGCTGCTTGATAGGGTTAGGGTTAGTATCTAGAGTGCTGCTTGATAGGGTTAGGGTTAGTATCTAGAGTGCTGCTTGATAGGGTTAGTATCTAGAGTGCTGCTTGATAGGGTTAGAGTTAGTATGTAGAGTGCTGCTTGATAGAGTTAGGGTTAGTATGTAGAGTGCTGCTTGATAGGGTTAGAGTTAGTATGTAGAGTGCTGCTTGATAGAGTTAGGGTTAGTATGTAGAGTGCTGCTTGATAGGGTTAGGGTTAGTATGTAGAGTGCCGCTTGATAGGGTTAGGGTTAGTATCTAGAGTGCTGCTTGATAGGTTTAGGGTTAGTATGTAGAGTGCTGCTTGATAGGGTTAGGGTTAGTATCTAGAGTGCTGCTTGATAGGGTTAGGGTTAGTATCTAGAGTGCTGCTTGATAGGGTTAGTATCTAGAGTGCTGCTTGATAGGGTTAGAGTTAGTATGTAGAGTGCTGCTTGATAGAGTTAGGGTTAGTATGTAGAGTGCTGCTTGATAGGGTTAGAGTTAGTATGTAGAGTGCTGCTTGATAGAGTTAGGGTTAGTATGTAGAGTGCTGCTTGATAGGGTTAGGGTTAGTATGTAGAGTGCTGCTTGATAGGGTTAGGGTTAGTATCTAGAGTGCTGCTTGATAGGGTTAGGGTTAGTATCTAGAGTGCTGCTTGATAGGGTTAGTATCTAGAGTGCTGCTTGATAGGGTTATGGTTAGTATGTAGAGTGCTGCTTGATAGGGTTAGGGTTAGTATGTAGAGTGCTGCTTTATTGGGTTAGGGTTAGGGTTAGTATGTAGAGTGCTGCTTGATAGGGTTAGGGTTAGTATCTAGAGTGCTGCTTGTTAGGGTTAGGGTTAGTATGAAGAGTGCTGCTTGATAGGGTTGGGGTTAGTATGTAGAGTGCTGCTTGATAGGGTTAGGGTTAGTATGTAGAGTGCTGCTTGATAGGGTTAGGGTTAGTATCTAGAGTGCTGCTTGATAGGGTTAGGGTTAGTATGTAGAGTGTTGCTTGATAGGGTTAGGGTTAGTATGTAGAGTGCTGCTTGATAGAGTTAGGGTTAGTATCTAGAGTGCTGCTTGATAGGGTTAGGGTTAGTATGTAGAGTGCTGCTTGATAGGGTTAGGGTTAGTCTCAAGAGTGGTGCTTGATAGGGTTAGGGTTAGTATCTAGAGTGCTGCTTCATAGGGTTAGGGTTAGTATCTAGAGTGCTGCTTGATAGGGTTAGGGTTAGTATGTAGAGTGCTGCTTGATAGGGTTAGGGTTAGTATCTAGATTGCTGCTTGATAGGGTTAGGGTTAGTATGTAGAGTGCTGCTTGATAGGGTTAGGGTTAGTATCTAGAGTGCTGCCTGATAGGGTTAGTATGTAGAGTGCTGCTTGATAGGGTTAGGGTTAGTATGTAGAGGGCTGCTTGATAGGGTTAGGGTTAATATCTAGAGTGCTAATTGATAGAGTTAGGGTTAGTATCTAGAGTGCTGCTTGATAGGGTTAGCGTTTGTATCTAGAGTGCTGCTTGATAGAGTTAGGGTTAGTATCTAGAGTGCTGCTTGATAGGGTTAGGGTTAGTATGTAGAGTGCTGCTTGATAGGGTTAGGGTTAGTATGTAGAGTGCTGCTTGATAGGGTTAGGGTTAGTATCTAGAGTGCTGCTTGATAAGGTTAGGGTTAGTATCTAGAGTGCTGCTTGATAGGGTTAGGGTTGGTATCTAGAGTGCTGCTTGATAGGGTAAGGGTTAGTATCTAGAGTGCTGCCTGATAGGGTTAGGCTTAGTATATATAGTGCTGCTTGATAGGGTTAGGGTTAGTATCTAGAGTGCTGCTTGATAGGGTTAGGGTTAGTATCTAGAGTGTTGCTTGATAGGGTTAGGGTTAGTATCTAGAGTATTGCTTGATAGAGTTAGGGTTAGTATCTAGAGTGCTGCTTGATAGGGTTAGGGTTAGTATCTAGAGTGCTGCTTGATAGGGTTAGGGTTAGTATGTAGAGTGCTGCTTGATAGGGTTAGGGTTAGTATCTAGAGTGCTGCTTGATAGGGTTAGGGTTAGTATCTAGAGTGCTGCTTGATAGAGTTAGGGTTAGTATCTAGAGTGCTGCTTGATAGGGTTAGGGTTAGTATCTAGAGTGCTGCTTGATAGGGTTAGGGTTAGTATCTAGAGTGTTTCTTGATAGGGTTAGGGTTAGTATGTAGAGTGCTGCTTGATAGGGTTAGTATCTAGAGTGCTGCTTGATAGGGTTAGAGTTAGTATCTAGATTGCTGCTTGATAGGGTTAGGGTTAGTATGTAGAGTGCTGCTTGATAGGGTTAGTATCTAGAGTGCTGCTTGATAGGGTTAGAGTTAGTATCTAGATTGCTGCTTGATAGAGTTAGGGTTAGTATGTAGAGTGCTGCTTGATAGGGATAGGGTTAGTATCTAGATTGCTGCTTGATAGAGTTAGGGTTAGTATCTAGAGTGCTGCTTGATAGGGTTAGGGTTAGTATGTAGAGTGCTGCTTGATAGGGTTAGGGTTAGTATCTAGAATGCTGCTTGATAGGGTTAGGGTTAGTATGTAGAGTGCTGCTTGATAGGGTTAGGATTAGTATGTAGAGTGCTGCTTGATAGGGTTAGGGTTAGTATCTAGAGTGCTGCTTGATAGGGTTAGAGTTAGTATCTAGATTGCTGCTTGATAGGGTTAGGGTTAGTATCTAGAGTGTTGCTTGATAGGGTTAGGGTTAGTATCTAGAGTGCTGCTTGATAGGGTTAGGATTAGTATCTAGAGTGCTGCTTGATAGGGTTAGGGTTAGTATCTAGAGTGCTGCTTGATAGGGTTAGGGTTAGTATCTAGAGTGCTGCTTGATAGGGTTAGTATCTAGAGTGCTGCTTGATAGGGTTAGAGTTAGTATCTAGATTGCTGCTTGATAGGGTTAGGGTTAGTATGTAGAGTGCTGCTTGATAGGGTTAGTATCTAGAGTGCTGCTTGATAGGGTTAGAGTTAGTATCTAGATTGCTGCTTGATAGAGTTAGGGTTAGTATGTAGAGTGCTGCTTGATAGGGATAGGGTTAGTATCTAGATTGCTGCTTGATAGAGTTAGGGTTAGTATCTAGAGTGCTGCTTGATAGGGTTAGGGTTAGTATGTAGAGTGCTGCTTGATAGGGTTAGGGTTAGTATCTAGAATGCTGCTTGATAGGGTTAGGGTTAGTATGTAGAGTGCTGCTTGATAGGGTTAGGATTAGTATGTAGAGTGCTGCTTGATAGGGTTAGGGTTAGTATCTAGAGTGCTGCTTGATAGGGTTAGAGTTAGTATCTAGATTGCTGCTTGATAGGGTTAGGGTTAGTATCTAGAGTGTTGCTTGATAGGGTTAGGGTTAGTATCTAGAGTGCTGCTTGATAGGGTTAGGATTAGTATCTAGAGTGCTGCTTGATAGGGTTAGGGTTAGTATCTAGAGTGCTGCTTGATAGGGTTAGGGTTAGTATCTAGAGTGCTGCTTGATAGGGTTAGGGTTAGTATCTAGAGTGCTGCTTGATAGGGTTAGGTTTGGTATCTAGAGTGCTGCTTGATAGGGTAAGGGTTAGTATCTAGAGTGCTGCCTGATAGAGTTAGGCTTAGTATGTAGAGTGCTGCTTGATAGGGTTAGGGTTAGTATCTAGAGTGCTGCTTGATAGGGTTAGGGTTAGTATCTAGAGTGTTGCTTGATAGGGTTAGGGTTAGTATCTAGAGTGCTGCTTGATATAGTTAGGGTTAGTATCTAGAGTGCTGATTGATAGGGTTAGGGTTAGTATGTAGAGTGCTGCTTGATAGAGTTAGGGTTAGTATCTAGAGTGCTGCTTGATTGGGTTAGGGTTAGTATCTAGAGTGCTGCTTGATAGGGTTAGGGTTAGTATCTAGAGTGCTGCTTGATAGGGTTAGGGTTAGTATCTAGAGTGCTGCTTGATAGGGTTAGGGTTAGTATCTAGAGTGCTGCTTGATAGGGTTAGGGTTAGTATCTAGAGTGCTGCTTGATAGGGTTAGGGTTGGTATCTAGAGTGCTGCTTGATAGGGTAAGGGTTAGTATCTAGAGTGCTGCCTGATAGAGTTAGGCTTAGTATGTAGAGTGCTGCTTGATAGGGTTAGGGTTAGTATCTAGAGTGCTGCTTGATAAGGTTAGGGTTAGTATCTAGAGTGCTGCTTGATAGGGTTAGGGTTGGTATCTAGAGTGCTGCTTGATAGGGTAAGGGTTAGTATCTAGAGTGCTGCCTGATAGGGTTAGGGTTAGTATCTAGAGTGTTGCTTGATAGGGTTAGGGTTAGTATCTAGAGTGCTGCTTGATAGAGTTAGGGTTAGTATCTAGAGTGCTGCTTGATAGGGTTAGGGTTAGTGTCTAGAGTGCTGCTTGATAGGGTTAGGGTTAGTATGTAGAGTGCTGCTTGATAGGGTTAGGGTTAGTATGTAGAGTACTGCTTGATAGGGTTAGGGTTAGTATCTAGAGTGCTGCTTGATAGAGTTAGGGTTAGTATCTAGAGTGCTGCTTGATAGGGTTAGGGTTAGTATCTAGAGTGCTGCTTGATAGGGTTAGGGTTAGTATCTAGAGTGCTGCTTGATAGGGTTAGGGTTAGTATCTAGAGTGCTGCTTGATAGAGTTAGGGTTTAGTATCTAGAGTGTTTCTTGATAGGGTTAGGGTTAGTATGTAGAGTGCTGCTTGATAGGGTTAGTATCTAGAGTGCTGCTTGATAGGGTTAGAGTTAGTATCTAGATTGCTGCTTGATAGAGTTAGGGTTAGTATGTAGAGTGCTGCTTGATAAAGTTAGGGTTAGTATGTAGAGTGCTGCTTGATAGGGTTAGGGTTAGTATCTAGAGTGCTGCTTGATAAAGTTAGGGTTAGTATCTAGAGTGCTGCTTGATAGAGTTAGGGTTAGTATCTAGAGTGCTGCTTGATAGTGTTAGGGTTAGTATGTAGAGTGCTGCTTGATAGGGTTAGGGTTAGTATCTAGAGTGCTGCTTGATAGAGTTAGGGTTAGTATCTAGAGTGCTGCTTGATAGGGTTAGGGTTAGTATCTAGAGTGCTGCTTGATAGGGTTAGTGTTAGTATGTAGAGTGTTGCTCGATAGGGTTAGGGTTAGTATGTAGAGTGCTGCTTGATAGAGTTAGGGTTAGTATCTAGAGTGCTGCTTGATAGGGTTAGGGTTAGTATCTAGAGTGCTGCTTGATAGGGTTAGGGTTAGTATCTAGAGTGCTGCTTGATAGAGTTAGGGTTAGTATCTAGAGTGCTGCTTGATAGGGTTAGGGTTAATATGTAGAGTGCTGCTTTATAGGGTTAGGGTTAGTATCTAGAGTGCTGCTTGATAGGGTTAGGGTTAGTATGTAGAGTGCTGCTTGATAGGGTTAGGGTTAGTATCTAGAGTGCTGCTTGATAGGGTTAGGGTTAGTATCTAGAGTGTTGCTTGATAGGGTTAGGGTTTGTATCTAGAGTGCTGCTTGATAGGGTTAGGATTAGTATCTAGAGTGCTGCTTGATAGGGTTAGGGTTAGTATCTAGAGTGCTGCTTGATAGGGTTAGGGTTAGTATCTAGAGTGCTGCTTGATAGGGTTAGGGTTGGTATCTAGAGTGCTGCTTGATAGGGTAAGGGTTAGTATCTAGAGTGCTGCCTGATAGAGTTAGGCTTAGTATGTAGAGTGCTGCTTGATAGGGTTAGGGTTAGTATCTAGAGTGCTGCTTGATAGGGTTAGGGTTAGTATCTAGAGTGTTGCTTGATAGGGTTAGGGTTAGTATCTAGAGTGCTGCTTGATAGAGTTAGGGTTAGTATCTAGAGTGCTGCTTGATAGGGTTAGGGTTAGTATCTAGAGTGCTGCTTGATAGGGTTAGGGTTAGTATGTAGAGTGCTGCTTGATAGGGTTAGGGTTAGTATGTAGAGTGCTGCTTGATAGGGTTAGGGTTAGTATCTAGAGTGCTGCTTGATAAGGTTAGGGTTAGTATCTAGAGTGCTGCTTTATAGGGTTAGGGTTAGTATCTAGAGTGCTGCTTGATAGGGTTAGGGTTAGTATCTAGAGTGTTGCTTGATAGGGTTAGGGTTAGTATCTAGAGTGCTGCTTGATAGGGTTAGGATTAGTATCTAGAGTGCTGCTTGATAGGGTTAGGGTTAGTATCTAGAGTGCTGCTTGATAGGGTTAGGGTTAGTATCTAGAGTGCTGCCTGATAGAGTTAGGCTTAGTATGTAGAGTGCTGCTTGATAGGGTTAGGGTTAGTATCTAGAGTGCTGCTTGATAGGGTTAGGGTTAGTATCTAGAGTGTTGCTTGATAGGGTTAGGGTTAGTATCTAGAGTGCTGCTTGATATAGTTAGGGTTAGTATCTAGAGTGCTGCTTGATAGGGTTAGGGTTAGTATCTAGAGTGCTGCTTGATAGGGTTAGGGTTAGTATGTAGAGTGCTGCTTGATAGGGTTAGGGTTAGTATGTAGAGTGCTGCTTGATAGGGTTAGGGTTAGTATCTAGAGTGCTGCTTGATAAGGTTAGGGTTAGTATCTAGAGTGCTGCTTGATAGGGTTAGGGTTGGTATCTAGAGTGCTGCTTGATAGGGTAAGGGTTAGTATCTAGAGTGCTGCCTGATAGGGTTAGGCTTAGTATATAGAGTGCTGCTTGATAGGGTTAGGGTTAGTATCTAGAGTGCTGCTTGATAGGGTTAGGGTTAGTATCTAGAGTGTTGCTTGATAGGGTTAGGGTTAGTATCTAGAGTATTGCTTGATAGAGTTAGGGTTAGTATCTAGAGTGCTGCTTGATAGGGTTAGGGTTAGTATCTAGAGTGCTGCTTGATAGGGTTAGGGTTAGTATGTAGAGTGCTGCTTGATAGGGTTAGGGTTAGTATCTAGAGTGCTGCTTGATAGGGTTAGGGTTAGTATCTAGAGTGCTGCTTGATAGAGTTAGGGTTAGTATCTAGAGTGCTGCTTGATAGGGTTAGGGTTAGTATCTAGAGTGCTGCTTGATAGGGTTAGGGTTAGTATCTAGAGTGTTTCTTGATAGGGTTAGGGTTAGTAAGTAGAGTGCTGCTTGATAGGGTTAGTATCTAGAGTGCTGCTTGATAGGGTTAGAGTTAGTATCTAGATTGCTGCTTGATAGGGTTAGGGTTAGTATGTAGAGTGCTGCTTGATAGGGTTAGTATCTAGAGTGCTGCTTGATAGGGTTAGAGTTAGTATCTAGATTGCTGCTTGATAGAGTTAGGGTTAGTATGTAGAGTGCTGCTTGATAGGGATAGGGTTAGTATCTAGATTGCTGCTTGATAGAGTTAGGGTTAGTATCTAGAGTGCTGCTTGATAGGGTTAGGGTTAGTATGTAGAGTGCTGCTTGATAGGGTTAGGGTTAGTATCTAGAATGCTGCTTGATAGGGTTAGGGTTAGTATGTAGAGTGCTGCTTGATAGGGTTAGGGTTAGTATCTAGAGTGCTGCTTGATAGGGTTAGGGTTAGTATCTAGAGTGTTGCTTGATAGGGTTAGGGTTAGTATCTAGAGTGCTGCTTGATAGGGTTAGGATTAGTATCTAGAGTGCTGCTTGATAGGGTTAGGGTTAGTATCTAGAGTGCTGCTTGATAGGGTTAGGGTTAGTATCTAGAGTGCTGCTTGATAGGGTTAGGGTTAGTATCTAGAGTGCTGCTTGATAGGGTTAGGTTTGGTATCTAGAGTGCTGCTTGATAGGGTAAGGGTTAGTATCTAGAGTGCTGCCTGATAGAGTTAGGCTTAGTATGTAGAGTGCTGCTTGATAGGGTTAGGGTTAGTATCTAGAGTGCTGCTTGATAGGGTTAGGGTTAGTATCTAGAGTGTTGCTTGATAGGGTTAGGGTTAGTATCTAGAGTGCTGCTTGATATAGTTAGGGTTAGTATCTAGAGTGCTGATTGATAGGGTTAGGGTTAGTATGTAGAGTGCTGCTTGATAGAGTTAGGGTTAGTATCTAGAGTGCTGCTTGATTGGGTTAGGGTTAGTATCTAGAGTGCTGCTTGATAGGGTTAGGGTTAGTATCTAGAGTGCTGCTTGATAGGGTTAGGGTTAGTATCTAGAGTGCTGCTTGATAGGGTTAGGGTTAGTATCTAGAGTGCTGCTTGATAGGGTTAGGGTTAGTATCTAGAGTGCTGCTTGATAGGGTTAGGGTTGGTATCTAGAGTGCTGCTTGATAGGGTAAGGGTTAGTATCTAGAGTGCTGCCTGATAGAGTTAGGCTTAGTATGTAGAGTGCTGCTTGATAGGGTTAGGGTTAGTATCTAGAGTGCTGCTTGATAGGGTTAGGGTTAGTATCTAGAGTGTTGCTTTATAGGGTTAGGGTTAGTATCTAGAGTGCTGCTTGATAGAGTTAGGGTTAGTATCTAGAGTGCTGCTTGATAGGGTTAGGGTTAGTATCTAGAGTGCTGCTTGATAGAGTTAGGGTTAGTATGTAGAGTGCTGCTTGATAGGGTTAGGGTTAGTATGTAGAGTGCTGCTTGATAGGGTTAGGGTTAGTATCTAGAGTGCTGCTTGATAAGGTTAGGGTTAGTATCTAGAGTGCTGCTTGATAGGGTTAGGGTTGGTATCTAGAGTGCTGCTTGATAGGGTAAGGGTTAGTATCTAGAGTGCTGCCTGATAGGGTTAGGGTTAGTATCTAGAGTGTTGCTTGATAGGGTTAGGGTTAGTATCTAGAGTGCTGCTTGATAGAGTTAGGGTTAGTATCTAGAGTGCTGCTTGATAGGGTTAGGGTTAGTGTCTAGAGTGCTGCTTGATAGGGTTAGGGTTAGTATGTAGAGTGCTGCTTGATAGGGTTAGGGTTAGTATGTAGAGTACTGCTTGATAGGGTTAGGGTTAGTATCTAGAGTGCTGCTTGATAGAGTTAGGGTTAGTATCTAGAGTGCTGCTTGATAGGGTTAGGGTTAGTATCTAGAGTGCTGCTTGATAGGGTTAGGGTTAGTATCTAGAGTGCTGCTTGATAGGGTTAGGGTTAGTATCTAGAGTGCTGCTTGATAGAGTTAGGGTTTAGTATCTCGAGTGTTTCTTGATAGGGTTAGGGTTAGTATGTAGAGTGCTGCTTGATAGGGTTAGTATCTAGAGTGCTGCTTGATAGGGTTAGAGTTAGTATCTAGATTGCTGCTTGATAGAGTTAGGGTTAGTATGTAGAGTGCTGCTTGATAAAGTTAGGGTTAGTATGTAGAGTGCTGCTTGATAGGGTTAGGGTTAGTATCTAGAGTGCTGCTTGATAAAGTTAGGGTTAGTATCTAGAGTGCTGCTTGATAGAGTTAGGGTTAGTATCTAGAGTGCTGCTTGATAGTGTTAGGGTTAGTATGTAGAGTGCTGCTTGATAGGGTTAGGGTTAGTATCTAGAGTGCTGCTTGATAGAGTTAGGGTTAGTATCTAGAGTGCTGCTTGATAGGGTTAGGGTTAGTATCTAGAGTGCTGCTTGATAGGGTTAGTGTTAGTATGTAGAGTGTTGCTCGATAGGGTTAGGGTTAGTATGTAGAGTGCTGCTTGATAGAGTTAGGGTTAGTATCTAGAGTGCTGCTTGATAGGGTTAGGGTTAGTATCTAGAGTGCTGCTTGATAGGGTTAGGGTTAGTATCTAGAGTGCTGCTTGATAGAGTTAGGGTTAGTATCTAGAGTGCTGCTTGATAGGGTTAGGGTTAATATGTAGAGTGCTGCTTTATAGGGTTAGGGTTAGTATCTAGAGTGCTGCTTGATAGGGTTAGGGTTAGTATGTAGAGTGCTGCTTGATAGGGTTAGGGTTAGTATCTAGAGTGCTGCTTGATAGGGTTAGGGTTAGTATCTAGAGTGTTGCTTGATAGGGTTAGGGTTTGTATCTAGAGTGCTGCTTGATAGGGTTAGGATTAGTATCTAGAGTGCTGCTTGATAGGGTTAGGGTTAGTATCTAGAGTGCTGCTTGATAGGGTTAGGGTTAGTATCTAGAGTGCTGCTTGATAGGGTTAGGGTTGGTATCTAGAGTGCTGCTTGATAGGGTAAGGGTTAGTATCTAGAGTGCTGCCTGATAGAGTTAGGCTTAGTATGTAGAGTGCTGCTTGATAGGGTTAGGGTTAGTATCTAGAGTGCTGCTTGATAGGGTTAGGGTTAGTATCTAGAGTGTTGCTTGATAGGGTTAGGGTTAGTATCTAGAGTGCTGCTTGATAGAGTTAGGGTTAGTATCTAGAGTGCTGCTTGATAGGGTTAGGGTTAGTATCTAGAGTGCTGCTTGATAGGGTTAGGGTTAGTATGTAGAGTGCTGCTTGATAGGGTTAGGGTTAGTATGTAGAGTGCTGCTTGATAGGGTTAGGGTTAGTATCTAGAGTGCTGCTTGATAAGGTTAGGGTTAGTATCTAGAGTGCTGCTTTATAGGGTTAGGGTTAGTATCTAGAGTGCTGCTTGATAGGGTTAGGGTTAGTATCTAGAGTGTTGCTTGATAGGGTTAGGGTTAGTATCTAGAGTGCTGCTTGATAGGGTTAGGATTAGTATCTAGAGTGCTGCTTGATAGGGTTAGGGTTAGTATCTAGAGTGCTGCTTGATAGGGTTAGGGTTAGTATCTAGAGTGCTGCCTGATAGAGTTAGGCTTAGTATGTAGAGTGCTGCTTGATAGGGTTAGGGTTAGTATCTAGAGTGCTGCTTGATAGGGTTAGGGTTAATATCTAGAGTGTTGCTTGATAGGGTTAGGGTTAGTATCTAGAGTGCTGCTTGATATAGTTAGGGTTAGTATCTAGAGTGCTGCTTGATAGGGTTAGGGTTAGTATCTAGAGTGCTGCTTGATAGGGTTAGGGTTAGTATGTAGAGTGCTGCTTGATAGAGTTAGGGTTAGTATGTAGAGTGCTGCTTGATAGGGTTAGGGTTAGTATCTAGAGTGATGCTTGAAAATGTTAGGGTTAGTGTCTAGAGTGCTGCTTGATAGGGTTAGGGTTAGTATGTAGAGTGCTGCTTGATAGGGTTAGGGTTAGTATCTAGAGTGCTGCTTGATAGGGTTAGGGTTAGTATCTAGAGTGTTGCTTGATAGGGTTAGGGTTTGTATCTAGAGTGCTGCTTGATAGGGTTAGGATTAGTATCTAGAGTGCTGCTTGATAGGGTTAGGGTTAGTATGTAGAGTGCTGCTTTATAGGGTTAGGATTAGGGTTAGTATCTAGAGTGTATCTTGATAGGGTTAGGGTTAGTATGTAGAGTGCTGCTTGATAGGGTTAGTATCTAGAGTGCTGCTTGATAGGGTTAGGGTTAGTATCTAGAGTGCTGCTTGATAGAGTTAGGGTTAGTATCTAGAGTGCTGCCTGGTAGAGTTAGGGTTAGTATCTAGAGTGTTGCTTGATTGGGTTAGGGTTAGTATCTAGAGTGCTGCTTGATAGGGTTAGGGTTAGTATGTAGAGTGCTGCTTGATAGGGTTAGAGTTAGTATCTAGATTGCTGCTTGATAGGGTTAGGGTTAGTATGTAGAGTGCTGCTTGATAAGGTTAGGGTTAGTATCTAGAGTGCTGCTTTATAGGGTTAGGGTTAGTATCTAGAGTGCTGCTTGATAGGGTTAGGGTTAGTATCTAGAGTGTTGCTTGATAGGGTTAGGGTTAGTATCTAGAGTGCTGCTTGATAGGGTTAGGATTAGTATCTAGAGTGCTGCTTGATAGGGTTAGGGTTAGTATCTAGAGTGCTGCTTGATAGGGTTAGGGTTAGTATCTAGAGTGCTGCCTGATAGAGTTAGGCTTAGTATGTAGAGTGCTGCTTGATAGGGTTAGGGTTAGTATCTAGAGTGCTGCTTGATAGGGTTAGGGTTAGTATCTAGAGTGTTGCTTGATAGGGTTAGGGTTAGTATCTAGAGTGCTGCTTGATATAGTTAGGGTTAGTATCTAGAGTGCTGCTTGATAGGGTTAGGGTTAGTATCTAGAGTGCTGCTTGATAGGGTTAGGGTTAGTATGTAGAGTGCTGCTTGATAGAGTTAGGGTTAGTATGTAGAGTGCTGCTTGATAGGGTTAGGGTTAGTATCTAGAGTGATGCTTGAAAATGTTAGGGTTAGTGTCTAGAGTGCTGCTTGATAGGGTTAGGGTTAGTATGTAGAGTGCTGCTTGATAGGGTTAGGGTTAGTATCTAGAGTGCTGCTTGATAGGGTTAGGGTTAGTATCTAGAGTGTTGCTTGATAGGGTTAGGGTTTGTATCTAGAGTGCTGCTTGATAGGGTTAGGATTAGTATCTAGAGTGCTGCTTGATAGGGTTAGGGTTAGTATGTAGAGTGCTGCTTTATAGGGTTAGGATTAGGGTTAGTATCTAGAGTGTATCTTGATAGGGTTAGGGTTAGTATGTAGAGTGCTGCTTGATAGGGTTAGTATCTAGAGTGCTGCTTGATAGGGTTAGGGTTAGTATCTAGAGTGCTAATTGATAGAGTTAGGGTTAGTATCTAGAGTGCTGCCTGGTAGAGTTAGGGTTAGTATCTAGAGTGTTGCTTGATTGGGTTAGGGTTAGTATCTAGAGTGCTGCTTGATAGGGTTAGGGTTAGTATGTAGAGTGCTGCTTGATAGGGTTAGAGTTAGTATCTAGATTGCTGCTTGATAGGGTTAGGGTTAGTATGTAGAGTGCTGCTTGATAGGGTTAGGGTTAGTCTCTAGAGTGCTGCCTGATTGTGTTAGGGTTAGTATCTAGAGTGCTGCCTGATTGGGTTAGGGTTAGTATCTAGAGTGCTGCTTGATAGGGTTAGGGTTAGTATCTAGAGTGCTGCTTGATAGGGTTAGGGTTAGTATCTAGAGTGCTGCTTTATAGGGTTAGGGTTAGTATGTAGAGTGCTGCTTGATAGGGTTAGGGTTAGCATCTAGAGTGCTGCTTGATAGGGTTAGTATGTAGAGTGCTGCTTGATAGGGTTAGGGTTAGTATGTAGAGTGCTGCTTGATAGGGTTAGGGTTAGTATCTAGAGTGCTGCTTGATAGGGTTAGGGTTAGTATATAGAGTGCTGCTTGATAGGGTTAGGGTTAGTATCTAGAGTGCTGCTTGATAGAGTTAGGGTTAGTATCTAGAGTGCTGCTTGATAGGGTTAGGGTTAGTATGTAGAGTGCTGCTTGATAGGGTTAGGGTTAGTATCTAGAGTGCTGCTTGATAGAGTTAGGGTTAGTATCTAGAGTGCTGCTTGATAGGGTTAGGGTTAGTATCTAGAGTGCTGCTTGATAGGGTTAGGGTTAGTATGTAGAGTGCTGCTTGATAGGGTTAGGGTTAGTATCTAGAGTGCTGCTTGATAGAGTTAGGGTTAGTATGTAGAGTGCTGCTTGATAGGGTTAGGGTTAGTATCTAGAGTGCTGCCTGATAGGGTTAGTATGTAGAGTGCTGCTTGATAGGGTTAGGGTTAGTATCTAGAGTGTTGCTTGATAGAGTTAGGGTTAGTATGTAGAGGGTTGCTTGATAGGGTTAGGGTTAGTATCTAGAGTGCTGCCTGATAGGGTTAGTATGTAGAGTGCTGCTTGATAGGGTTAGGGTTAGTATCTAGAGTGCTGCTTGATAGAGTTAGGTTTAGTATCTAGAGTGCTGCTTGATAGGGTTAGGGTTAGGGTTAGTATCTAGAGTGCTGCTTGATAGAGTTAGGGTTAGGGTTAGTATGTAGAGTGCTGCTTGATAGGGTTAGGGTTAGTATCTAGAGTGCTGCTTGATAGGGTTAGGGTTAGTATCTAGAGTGCTGCCTGATAGGGTTAGGGTTAGTATCTAGAGTGCTGCCTGGTAGGGTTAGGGTTAGTATGTAGAGTGCTGCCTGATAGGGTTAGGGTTATTATCTAGAGTGCTGCTTGATAGAGTTAGGGTTAGTATGTAGAGTGCTGCTTGATAGGGTTAGGGTTAGTATCTAGAGTGCTGCTTGATAGGGTTAGGGTTAGTATGTAGAGTGCTGCTTGATAGGGTTAGGGTTAGTATGTAGAGTGCTGCTTGATAGGGTTAGGGTTAGTATCTAGAGTGCTGCTTGATAGAGTTAGGGTTAGTATCTAGAGTGCTGCTTGATAGGGTTAGGGTTATTATCTAGAGTGCTGCTTGATGGGTTAGGGTTAGTATCTAGAGTGCTGCTTGATAGGGTTAGGGTTAGTATCTAGAGTGTTTCTTGATAGGGTTAGGGTTAGTATGTAGAGTGCTGCTTGATAGGGTTAGTATCTAGAGTGCTGCTTGATAGGGTTAGGGTTAGTATCTAGAGTGTTGCTTGATTGGGTTAGGGTTAGTATCTAGAGTGCTGCTTGATAGGGTTAGGGTTAGTATGTAGAGTGCTGCTTGATAGGGTTAGAGTTAGTATCTAGATTGCTGCTTGATAGGGTTAGGGTTAGTATGTAGAGTGCTGCTTGATAGGGTTAGGGTTAGTCTCTAGAGTGCTGCCTGATTGGGTTAGGGTTAGTATCTAGAGTGCTGCCTGATTGGGTTAGGGTTAGTATCTAGAGTGCTGCTTGATAGGGTTAGGGTTAGTATCTAGAGTGCTGCTTGATAGGGTTAGGGTTAGTATCTAGAGTGCTGCTTTATAGGGTTAGGGTTAGTATGTAGAGTGCTGCTTGATAGGGTTAGGGTTAGCATCTAGAGTGCTGCTTGATAGGGTTAGTATGTAGAGTGCTGCTTGATAGGGTTAGGGTTAGTATGTAGAGTGCTGCTTGATAGGGTTAGGGTTAGTATCTAGAGTGCTGCTTGATAGGGTTAGGATTAGTATGTAGAGTGCTGCTTGATAGGGTTAGGGTTAGTATCTAGAGTGCTGCTTGATAGAGTTAGGGTTAGTATCTAGAGTGCTGCTTGATAGGGTTAGGGTTAGTATGTAGAGTGCTGCTTGATAGGGTTAGGGTTAGTATCTAGAGTGCTGCTTGATAGAGTTAGGGTTAGTATCTAGAGTGCTGCTTGATAGGGTTAGGGTTAGTATCTAGAGTGCTGCTTGATAGGGTTATGGTTAGTATGTAGAGTGCTGCTTTATAGGGTTAGGCTTAGGGTTAGTATGTAGAGTGCTGCTTGATAGGGTTAGGATTAGTATCTAGATTGCTGCTTGATAGAGTTAGGGTTAGTATGTAGAGTGCTGCTTGATAGGGTTAGGGTTAGTATCTAGAGTGCTGCCTGATAGGGTTAGTATGTAGAGTGCTGCTTGATAGGGTTAGGGTTAGTATCTAGAGTGTTGCTTGATAGAGTTAGGGTTAGTATGTAGAGGCTTGCTTGATAGGGTTAGGGTTAGTATCTAGAGTGCTGCCTGATAGGGTTAGTATGTAGAGTGCTGCTTGATAGGGTTAGGGTTAGTATCTAGAGTGCTGCTTGATAGAGTTAGGGTTAGTATCTAGAGTGCTGCTTGATAGGGTTATGTTTAGTATGTAGAGTGGTGCTTGATAGGGTTAGGGTTAGTACCTAGAGTGCTGCTTGATAGAGTTAGGGTTAGTATCTAGAGTGCTGCTTGATAGAGTTAGGGTTAGTATCTAGAGTGCTGCTTGATAGGGTTAGGGTTAGTATGTAGAGTGCTGCTTGATAGGGTTAGGGTTAGTATCTAGAGTGCTGCTTGATAGAGTTAGGGTTAGGGTTAGTATGTAGAGTGCTGCTTGATAGGGTTAGGGTTAGTATCTAGAGTGTGCTTGATAGAGTTAGGGTTAGGGTTAGTATCTAGAGTGCTGCTTGATAGAGTTAGGGTTAGTATCTAGAGTGCTGCTTGATAGAGTTAGGGTTAGGGTTAGTATGTAGAGTGCTGCTTGATAGAGTTAGGGTTAGTATCTAGAGTGCTGCTTGATAGAGTTAGGGTTAGGGTTAGTATCTAGAGTGCTGCTTGATAGGGTTAGGGTTAGTATGTAGAGTGCTGCTTGATAGGGTTAGGGTTAGTATCTAGAGTGCTGCTTGATAGAGTTAGGGTTAGGGTTAGTATCTAGAGTGCTGCTTGATAGGGTTAGGGTTAGTATCTAGAGTGCTGCTTGATAGGGTTAGGGTTAGTATCTAGAGTGCTGCTTGATAGAGTTAGGGTTTAGTATCTAGAGTGTTTCTTGATAGGGTTAGGGTTAGTATGTAGAGTGCTGCTTGATAGGGTTAGTATCTAGAGTGCTGCTTGATAGGGTTAGAGTTAGTATCTAGATTGCTGCTTGATAGAGTTAGGGTTAGTATGTAGAGTGCTGCTTGATAAAGTTAGGGTTAGTATGTAGAGTGCTGCTTGATAGGGTTAGGGTTAGTATCTAGAGTGCTGCTTGATAAAGTTAGGGTTAGTATCTAGAGTGCTGCTTGATAGAGTTAGGGTTAGTATCTAGAGTGCTGCTTGATAGTGTTAGGGTTAGTATGTAGAGTGCTGCTTGATAGGGTTAGGGTTAGTATCTAGAGTGCTGCTTGATAGGGTTAGGGTTAGTATCTAGAGTGCTGCTTGATAGGGTTAGGGTTAGTATCTAGAGTGCTGCTTGATAGGATTAGGGTTAGTATGTAGAGTGTTGCTTGATAGGGTTAGGGTTAGTATGTAGAGTGCTGCTTGATAGAGTTAGGGTTAGTATCTAGAGTGCTGCTTGATAGGGTTAGGGTTAGTATCTAGAGTGCTGCTTGATAGGGTTAGGGTTAGTATCTAGAGTGCTGCTTAATAGAGTTAGGGTTAGTATCTAGAGTGCTGCTTGATAGGGTTAGGGTTAGTATCTGGAGTGCTGCTTGATAGAGTTAGGGTTAGTATCTAGAGTGCTGCTTGATAGGGTTAGGGTTATTATCTAGAGTGCTGCTTGATGGGTTAGGGTTAGTATCTAGAGTGCTGCTTGATAGGGTTAGGGTTAGTATCTAGAGTGTTTCTTGATAGGGTTAGGGTTAGTATGTAGAGTGCTGCTTGATAGGGTTAGTATCTAGAGTGCTGCTTGATAGGGTTAGGGTTAGTATCTAGAGTGTTGCTTGATTGGGTTAGGGTTAGTATCTAGAGTGCTGCTTGATAGGGTTAGGGTTAGTATGTAGAGTGCTGCTTGATAGGGTTAGAGTTAGTATCTAGATTGCTGCTTGATAGGGTTAGGGTTAGTATGTAGAGTGCTGCTTGATAGGGTTAGGGTTAGTCTCTAGAGTGCTGCCTGATTGGGTTAGGGTTAGTATCTAGAGTGCTGCCTGATTGGGTTAGGGTTAGTATCTAGAGTGCTGCTTGATAGGGTTAGGGTTAGTATCTAGAGTGCTGCTTGATAGGGTTAGGGTTAGTATCTAGAGTGCTGCTTTATAGGGTTAGGGTTAGTATGTAGAGTGCTGCTTGATAGGGTTAGGGTTAGCATCTAGAGTGCTGCTTGATAGGGTTAGTATGTAGAGTGCTGCTTGATAGGGTTAGGGTTAGTATGTAGAGTGCTGCTTGATAGGGTTAGGGTTAGTATCTAGAGTGCTGCTTGATAGGGTTAGGATTAGTATGTAGAGTGCTGCTTGATAGGGTTAGGGTTAGTATCTAGAGTGCTGCTTGATAGAGTTAGGGTTAGTATCTAGAGTGCTGCTTGATAGGGTTAGGGTTAGTATGTAGAGTGCTGCTTGATAGGGTTAGGGTTAGTATCTAGAGTGCTGCTTGATAGAGTTAGGGTTAGTATCTAGAGTGCTGCTTGATAGGGTTAGGGTTAGTATCTAGAGTGCTGCTTGATAGGGTTATGGTTAGTATGTAGAGTGCTGCTTTATAGGGTTAGGCTTAGGGTTAGTGTGTAGAGTGCTGCTTGATAGGGTTAGGGTTAGTATCTAGATTGCTGCTTGATAGAGTTAGGGTTAGTATGTAGAGTGCTGCTTGATAGGGTTAGGGTTAGTATCTAGAGTGCTGCCTGATAGGGTTAGTATGTAGAGTGCTGCTTGATAGGGTTAGGGTTAGTATCTAGAGTGTTGCTTGATAGAGTTAGGGTTAGTATGTAGAGGGTTGCTTGATAGGGTTAGGGTTAGTATCTAGAGTGCTGCCTGATAGGGTTAGTATGTAGAGTGCTGCTTGATAGGGTTAGGGTTAGTATCTAGAGTGCTGCTTGATAGAGTTAGGGTTAGTATCTAGAGTGCTGCTTGATAGGGTTATGTTTAGTATGTAGAGTGGTGCTTGATAGGGTTAGGGTTAGTACCTAGAGTGCTGCTTGATAGAGTTAGGGTTAGTATCTAGAGTGCTGCTTGATAGAGTTAGGGTTAGTATCTAGAGTGCTGCTTGATAGGGTTAGGGTTAGTATGTAGAGTGCTGCTTGATAGGGTTAGGGTTAGTATCTAGAGTGCTGCTTGATAGAGTTAGGGTTAGGGTTAGTATGTAGAGTGCTGCTTGATAGGGTTAGGGTTAGTATCTAGAGTGCTGCTTGATAGAGTTAGGGTTAGGGTTAGTATCTAGAGTGCTGCTTGATAGAGTTAGGGTTAGTATCTAGAGTGCTGCTTGATAGAGTTAGGGTTAGGGTTAGTATGTAGAGTGCTGCTTGATAGAGTTAGGGTTAGTATCTAGAGTGCTGCTTGATAGGGTTAGGGTTAGTATCTAGAGTGCTGCTTGATAGAGTTAGGGTTAGGGTTAGTATGTAGAGTGCTGCTTGATAGGGTTAGGGTTAGTATCTAGAGTGCTGCTTGATAGAGTTAGGGTTAGGGTTAGTATCTAGAGTGCTGCTTGATAGGGTTAGGGTTAGTATGTAGAGTGCTGCTTGATAGGGTTAGGGTTAGTATCTAGAGTGCTGCTTGATAGAGTTAGGGTTAGGGTTAGTATCTAGAGTGCTGCTTGATAGGGTTAGGGTTAGTATCTAGAGTGCTGCTTGATAGGGTTAGGGTTAGTATCTAGAGTGCTGCTTGATAGAGTTAGGGTTTAGTATCTAGAGTGTTTCTTGATAGGGTTAGGGTTAGTATGTAGAGTGCTGCTTGATAGGGTTAGTATCTAGAGTGCTGCTTGATAGGGTTAGAGTTAGTATCTAGATTGCTGCTTGATAGAGTTAGGGTTAGTATGTAGAGTGCTGCTTGATAAAGTTAGGGTTAGTATGTAGAGTGCTGCTTGATAGGGTTAGGGTTAGTATCTAGAGTGCTGCTTGATAAAGTTAGGGTTAGTATCTAGAGTGCTGCTTGATAGAGTTAGGGTTAGTATCTAGAGTGCTGCTTGATAGTGTTAGGGTTAGTATATAGAGTGCTGCTTGATAGGGTTAGGTTTAGTATCTAGAGTGCTGCTTGATAGAGTTAGGGTTAGTATCTAGAGTGCTGCTTGATAGGGTTAGGGTTAGTATCTAGAGTGCTGCTTGATAGGGTTAGGGTTAGTATGTAGAGTGTTGCTTGATAGGGTTAGGGTTAGTATGTAGAGTGCTGCTTGATAGAGTTAGGGTTAGTATCTAGAGTGCTGCTTGATAGGGTTAGGGTTAGTATCTAGAGTGCTGCTTGATAGGGTTAGGGTTAGTATCTAGAGTGCTGCTTGATAGAGTTAGGGTTAGTATCTAGAGTGCTGTTTGATAGGGTTAGGGTTAATATGTAGAGTGCTGCTTTATAGGGTTAGGGTTAGTATCTAGAGTGCTGCTTGATAGGGTTAGGGTTAGTATGTAGAGTGCTGCTTGATAGGGTTAGGGTTAGTATCTAGAGTGCTGCTTGATAGGGTTAGGGTTAGTATCTAGAGTGTTGCTTGATAGGGTTAGGGTTTGTATCTAGAGTGCTGCTTGATAGGGTTAGGATTAGTATCTAGAGTGCTGCTTGATAGGGTTAGGGTTAGTATCTAGAGTGCTGCTTGATAGGGTTAGGGTTAGTATCTAGAGTGCTGCTTGATAGGGTTAGGGTTGGTATCTAGAGTGCTGCTTGATAGGGTAAGGGTTAGTATCTAGAGTGCTGCCTGATAGAGTTAGGCTTAGTATGTAGAGTGCTGCTTGATAGGGTTAGGGTTAGTATCTAGAATGTTGCTTGATAGGGTTAGGGTTAGTATCTAGAGTGCTGCTTGATAGAGTTAGGGTTAGTATCTAGAGTGCTGCTTGATAGGGTTAGGGTTAGTATCTAGAGTGCTGCTTGATAGGGTTAGGGTTAGTATGTAGAGTGCTGCTTGATAGGGTTAGGGTTAGTATGTAGAGTGCTGCTTGATAGGGTTAGGGTTAGTATCTAGAGTGCTGCTTGATAAGGTTAGGGTTAGTATCTAGAGTGCTGCTTTATAGGGTTAGGGTTAGTATCTAGAGTGCTGCTTGATAGGGTTAGGGTTAGTATCTAGAGTGTTGCTTGATAGGGTTAGGGTTAGTATCTAGAGTGCTGCTTGATAGGGTTAGGATTAGTATCTAGAGTGCTGCTTGATAGGGTTAGGGTTAGTATCTAGAGTGCTGCTTGATAGGGTTAGGGTTAGTATCTAGAGTGCTGCCTGATAGAGTTAGGCTTAGTATGTAGAGTGCTGCTTGATAGGGTTAGGGTTAGTATCTAGAGTGCTGCTTGATAGGGTTAGGGTTAGTATCTAGAGTGTTGCTTGATAGGGTTAGGGTTAGTATCTAGAGTGCTGCTTGATATAGTTAGGGTTAGTATCTAGAGTGCTGCTTGATAGGGTTAGGGTTAGTATCTAGAGTGCTGCTTGATAGGGTTAGGGTTAGTATGTAGAGTGCTGCTTGATAGAGTTAGGGTTAGTATGTAGAGTGCTGCTTGATAGGGTTAGGGTTAGTATCTAGAGTGATGCTTGAAAAGGTTAGGGTTAGTGTCTAGAGTGCTGCTTGATAGGGTTAGGGTTAGTATGTAGAGTGCTGCTTGATAGGGTTAGGGTTAGTATCTAGAGTGCTGCTTGATAGGGTTAGGGTTAGTGTCTAGAGTGCTGCTTGATAGGGTTAGGGTTAGTATGTAGAGTGCTGCTTTATAGGGTTAGGATTAGGGTTAGTATCTAGAGTGTATCTTGATAGGGTTAGGGTTAGTATGTAGAGTGCTGCTTGATAGGGTTAGTATCTAGAGTGCTGCTTGATAGGGTTAGGGTTAGTATCTAGAGTGCTAATTGATAGAGTTAGGGTTAGTATCTAGAGTGCTGCCTGGTAGAGTTAGGGTTAGTATCTAGAGTGTTGCTTGATTGGGTTAGGGTTAGTATCTAGAGTGCTGCTTGATAGGGTTAGGGTTAGTATGTAGAGTGCTGCTTGATTGGGTTAGGGTTAGTATGTAGAGTGCTGCTTGATAGGGTTAGAGTTAGTATCTAGATTGCTGCTTGATAGGGTTAGGGTTAGTCTCTAGAGTGCTGCCTGATTGTGTTAGGGTTAGTATCTAGAGTGCTGCCTGATTGGGTTAGGGTTAGTATCTAGAGTGCTGCTTGATAGGGTTAGGGTTAGTATCTAGAGTGCTGCTTGATAGGGTTAGGGTTAGTATCTAGAGTGCTGCTTGATAGGGTTAGGGTTAGTATCTAGAGTGCTGCTTTATAGGGTTAGGGTTAGTATGTAGAGTGCTGCTTGATAGGGTTAGGGTTAGCATCTAGAGTGCTGCTTGATAGGGTTAGTATGTAGAGTGCTGCTTGATAGGGTTAGGGTTAGTATGTAGAGTGCTGCTTGATAGGGTTAGGGTTAGTATCTAGAGTGCTGCTTGATAGGGTTAGGGTTAGTATGTAGAGTGCTGCTTGATAGGGTTAGGGTTAGTATCTAGAGTGCTGCTTGATAGAGTTAGGGTTAGTATCTAGAGTGCTGCTTGATAGGGTTAGGGTTAGTATGTAGAGTGCTGCTTGATAGGGTTAGGGTTAGTATCTAGAGTGCTGCTTGATAGAGTTAGGGTTAGTATCTAGAGTGCTGCTTGATAGGGTTAGGGTTAGTATCTAGAGTGCTGCTTGATAGGGTTATGGTTAGTATGTAGAGTGCTGCTTGATAGGGTTAGGGTTAGTATCTAGAGTGCTGCTTGATAGAGTTAGGGTTAGTATGTAGAGTGCTGCTTGATAGGGTTAGGGTTAGTATCTAGAGTGCTGCCTGATAGGGTTAGTATTTAGAGTGCTGCTTGATAGGGTTAGGGTTAGTATCTAGAGTGTTGCTTGATAGAGTTAGGGTTAGTATGTAGAGGGTTGCTTGATAGGGTTAGGGTTAGTATCTAGAGTGCTGCCTGATAGGGTTAGTATGTAGAGTGCTGCTTGATAGGGTTAGGGTTAGTATCTAGAGGGCTGCTTGATAGAGTTAGGGTTAGTATCTAGAGTGCTGCTTGATAGGGTTAGGGTTAGGGTTAGTATCTAGAGTGCTGCTTGATAGAGTTAGGGTTAGGGTTAGTATGTAGAGTGCTGCTTGATAGGCTTAGGGTTAGTATCTAGAGTGCTGCTTGATAGGGTTAGGGTTAGTATCTAGAGTGCTGCCTGATAGGGTTAGGGTTAGTATCTAGAGTGCTGCCTGGTAGGGTTAGGGTTAGTATCTAGAGTGCTGCCTGATAGGGTTAGGGTTATTATCTAGAGTGCTGCTTGATAGAGTTAGGGTTAGTATGTAGAGTGCTGCTTGATAGGGTTAGGGTTAGTATCTAGAGTGCTGCTTGATAGGGTTAGGGTTAGTATGTAGAGTGCTGCTTGATAGGGTTAGGGTTAGTATGTAGAGTGCTGCTTGATAGGGTTAGGGTTAGTATCTAGAGTGCTGCTTGATAGAGTTAGGGTTAGTATCTAGAGTGCTGCTTGATAGGGTTAGGGTTATTATCTAGAGTGCTGCTTGATGGGTTAGGGTTAGTATCTAGAGTGCTGCTTGATAGGGTTAGGGTTAGTATCTAGAGTGTTTCTTGATAGGGTTAGGGTTAGTATGTAGAGTGCTGCTTGATAGGGTTAGTATCTAGAGTGCTGCTTGATAGGGTTAGGGTTAGTATCTAGAGTGTTGCTTGATTGGGTTAGGGTTAGTATCTAGAGTGCTGCTTGATAGGGTTAGGGTTAGTATGTAGAGTGCTGCTTGATAGGGTTAGAGTTAGTATCTAGATTGCTGCTTGATAGGGTTAGGGTTAGTATGTAGAGTGCTGCTTGATAGGGTTAGGGTTAGTCTCTAGAGTGCTGCCTGATTGGGTTAGGGTTAGTATCTAGAGTGCTGCCTGATTGGGTTAGGGTTAGTATCTAGAGTGCTGCTTGATAGGGTTAGGGTTAGTATCTAGAGTGCTGCTTGATAGGGTTAGGGTTAGTATCTAGAGTGCTGCTTTATAGGGTTAGGGTTAGTATGTAGAGTGCTGCTTGGTAGGGTTAGGGTTAGCATCTAGAGTGCTGCTTGATAGGGTTAGTATGTAGAGTGCTGCTTGATAGGGTTAGGGTTAGTATGTAGAGTGCTGCTTGATAGGGTTAGGGTTAGTATCTAGAGTGCTGCTTGATAGGGTTAGGATTAGTATGTAGAGTGCTGCTTGATAGGGTTAGGGTTAGTATCTAGAGTGCTGCTTGATAGAGTTAGGGTTAGTATCTAGAGTGCTGCTTGATAGGGTTAGGGTTAGTATGTAGAGTGCTGCTTGATAGGGTTAGGGTTAGTATCTAGAGTGCTGCTTGATAGAGTTAGGGTTAGTATCTAGAGTGCTGCTTGATAGGGTTAGGGTTAGTATCTAGAGTGCTGCTTGATAGGGTTATGGTTAGTATGTAGAGTGCTGCTTTATAGGGTTAGGCTTAGGGTTAGTATGTAGAGTGCTGCTTGATAGGGTTAGGGTTAGTATCTAGATTGCTGCTTGATAGAGTTAGGGTTAGTATGTAGAGTGCTGCTTGATAGGGTTAGGGTTAGTATCTAGAGTGCTGCTTGATAGGGTTAGGGTTAGTATCTAGAGTGTTGCTTGATAGAGTTAGGGTTAGTATGTAGAGGGTTGCTTGATAGGGTTAGGGTTAGTATCTAGAGTGCTGCCTGATAGGGTTAGTATGTAGAGTGCTGCTTGATAGGGTTAGGGTTAGTATCTAGAGTGCTGCTTGATAGAGTTAGGGTTAGTATCTAGAGTGCTGCTTGATAGGGTTATGTTTAGTATGTAGAGTGGTGCTTGATAGGGTTAGGGTTAGTACCTAGAGTGCTGCTTGATAGAGTTAGGGTTAGTATCTAGAGTGCTGCTTGATAGAGTTAGGGTTAGTATCTAGAGTGCTGCTTGATAGGGTTAGGGTTAGTATGTAGAGTGCTGCTTGATAGGGTTAGGGTTAGTATCTAGAGTGCTGCTTGATAGAGTTAGGGTTAGGGTTAGTATGTAGAGTGCTGCTTGATAGGGTTAGGGTTAGTATCTAGAGTGCTGCTTGATAGAGTTAGGGTTAGGGTTAGTATCTAGAGTGCTGCTTGATAGAGTTAGGGTTAGTATCTAGAGTGCTGCTTGATAGAGTTAGGGTTAGGGTTAGTATGTAGAGTGCTGCTTGATAGAGTTAGGGTTAGTATCTAGAGTGCTGCTTGATAGGGTTAGGGTTAGTATCTAGAGTGCTGCTTGATAGAGTTAGGGTTAGGGTTAGTATCTAGAGTGCTGCTTGATAGGGTTAGGGTTAGTATGTAGAGTGCTGCTTGATAGGGTTAGGGTTAGTATCTAGAGTGCTGCTTGATAGGGTTAGGGTTAGGGTTAGTATCTAGAGTGCTGCCTGATAGGGTTAGGGTTAGTATCTAGAGTGCTGCTTGATAGGGTTAGGGTTAGGGTTAGTATCTAGAGTGCTGCTTGATAGGGTTAGGGTTAGTATGTAGAGTGCTGCTTGATAGGGTTAGGGTTAGGGTTAGTATGTAGAGGGCTGCTTGATAGGGTTAGGGTTAGTATCTAGAGTGCTGCCTGATAGGGTTAGGGTTAGTATGTAGAGCGCTGTAGTTACAGTAGACAGTCTGTGATGTTGTTGCTGGTCGAGGGTTAGGGTTAGTATCTAGAGTAGTTACAGTAGACAGTCTGTGATGTTGTTGCTGGTCGAGGGTTAGGGTTAGTATCTAGAGTGCTGCCTGATAGGGTTAGGGTTAGTAAGTAGAGCCCTGTAGTTACAGTAGACAGTCTGTGATGTTGTTGCTGGTCGAGGGATAGGGTTAGGGTTAGTATCTAGAGTAGTTACAGTAGACAGTCTGTGATGTTGTTGCTGGTCGAGGGATAGGGTTAGTATGTAGAGTGCTGCTTGATAGGGTTAGGGTTAGTATCTAGAGTGCTGCTTGATAGGGTTAGGGTTAGTATGTAGAGTGCTGCTTGATAGGGTTAGGGTTAGTATCTAGAGTGCTGCTTGATAGGGTTAGGGTTAGTATCTAGAGTGCTGCCTGATAGGATTAGGGTTAGTATGTAGAGTGCTGCTTGATAGGGTTAGGGTTAGTATCTAGAGTGCTGCCTGATAGGGTTAGGGTTAGTATGTAGAGCGCTGTAGTTACAGTAGACAGTCTGTGATGTTGTTGCTGGTCGAGGGTTAGGGTTAGTATCTAGAGTGCTGCTTGATAGGGTTAGTGTTAGTATCTAGAGTGCTGCTTGATAGGGTTAGGGTTAGTATCTAGAGTGCTGCTTGATAGGGTTAGGGTTAGTATCTAGAGTGCTGCCTGATAGGGTTAGGGTTAGTATGTAGAGTACTGCTTTGATAGGGTTAGGGTTAGTATCTAGAGTGCTGCCTGATAGGGTTAGTATGTAGAGTGCTGCTTGATAGGGTTAGGGTTAGTATGTAGAGTGCTGCTTGATAGGGTTAGGGTTAGTATCTAGAGTGCTGCTTGATAGGGTTAGGGTTAGTATCTAGAGTGCTGCTTGATAGGGTTAGGGTTAGTATCTGGAGTGCTGCCTGATAGGGTTAGTATGTAGAGTGCTGCCTGATAGGGTTAGGGTTAGTATGTAGAGTGCTGCTTGATAGGGTTAGGGTTAGTATGTAGAGTGCTGCCTGATAGGGTTAGGGTTAGTATCTAGAGTGCTGCTTGATAGGGTTAGGGTTAGTATGCAGAGTGCTGCTTGATAGGGTTAGGGTTAGTATGTAGAGTGCTGCCTGATAGGGTTAGGGTTAGTATGTAGAGTGCTGCTTGATAGAGTTAGGGTTAGGGTTAGTATGTAGAGGGCTGCTTGATAGGGTTAGGGTTAGTATCTAGAGTGCTGCCTGATAGGGTTAGGGTTAGTAGGTAGAGTAGTTACAGTATACCGTCTGTGATGTTGTTGCTGGTCGAGGGTTAGGGTTAGGGTTAGTATCTAGAGTGCTGCCTGATAGGGTTAGGGTTAGTATCTAGAGTGCTGCCTGATAGGGTTAGGGTTAGTAGGTAGAGTAGTTACAGTAGACAGTCTGTGATGTTGTTGCTGGTCGAGGGATAGGGTTAGGGTTAGTATCTAGAGTAGTTACAGTAGACAGTCTGTGATGTTGTTGCTGGTCGAGGGTTAGGGTTAGTATCTAGAGTGCTGCTTGATAGGGTTAGGGTTAGTATCTAGAGTGCTGCTTGATAGGGTTATGGTTAGTATGTAGAGTGCTGCTTTATAGGGTTAGGCTTAGGGTTAGTATGTAGAGTGCTGCTTGATAGGGTTAGGGTTAGTATCTAGATTGCTGCTTGATAGAGTTAGGGTTAGTATGTAGAGTGCTGCTTGATAGGGTTAGGGTTAGTATCTAGAGTGCTGCCTGATAGGGTTAGTATGTAGAGTGCTGCTTGATAGGGTTAGGGTTAGTATCTAGAGTGTTGCTTGATAGAGTTAGGGTTAGTATGTAGAGGGTTGCTTGATAGGGTTAGGGTTAGTATCTAGAGTGCTGCCTGATAGGGTTAGTATGTAGAGTGCTGCTTGATAGGGTTAGGGTTAGTATCTAGAGTGCTGCTTGATAGAGTTAGGGTTAGTATCTAGAGTGCTGCTTGATAGGGTTATGTTTAGTATGTAGAGTGGTGCTTGATAGGGTTAGGGTTAGTACCTAGAGTGCTGCTTGATAGAGTTAGGGTTAGTATCTAGAGTGCTGCTTGATAGAGTTAGGGTTAGTATCTAGAGTGCTGCTTGATAGGGTTAGGGTTAGTATGTAGAGTGCTGCTTGATAGGGTTAGGGTTAGTATCTAGAGTGCTGCTTGATAGAGTTAGGGTTAGGGTTAGTATGTAGAGTGCTGCTTGATAGGGTTAGGGTTAGTATCTAGAGTGCTGCTTGATAGAGTTAGGGTTAGGGTTAGTATCTAGAGTGCTGCTTGATAGAGTTAGGGTTAGTATCTAGAGTGCTGCTTGATAGAGTTAGGGTTAGGGTTAGTATGTAGAGTGCTGCTTGATAGAGTTAGGGTTAGTATCTAGAGTGCTGCTTGATAGGGTTAGGGTTAGTATCTAGAGTGCTGCTTGATAGAGTTAGGGTTAGGGTTAGTATCTAGAGTGCTGCTTGATAGGGTTAGGGTTAGTATGTAGAGTGCTGCTTGATAGGGTTAGGGTTAGTATCTAGAGTGCTGCTTGATAGGGTTAGGGTTAGGGTTAGTATCTAGAGTGCTGCCTGATAGGGTTAGGGTTAGTATCTAGAGTGCTGCTTGATAGGGTTAGGGTTAGGGTTAGTATCTAGAGTGCTGCTTGATAGGGTTAGGGTTAGTATGTAGAGTGCTGCTTGATAGGGTTAGGGTTAGGGTTAGTATGTAGAGGGCTGCTTGATAGGGTTAGGGTTAGTATCTAGAGTGCTGCCTGATAGGGTTAGGGTTAGTATGTAGAGCGCTGTAGTTACAGTAGACAGTCTGTGATGTTGTTGCTGGTCGAGGGTTAGGGTTAGTATCTAGAGTAGTTACAGTAGACAGTCTGTGATGTTGTTGCTGGTCGAGGGTTAGGGTTAGTATCTAGAGTGCTGCCTGATAGGGTTAGGGTTAGTAAGTAGAGCCCTGTAGTTACAGTAGACAGTCTGTGATGTTGTTGCTGGTCGAGGGATAGGGTTAGGGTTAGTATCTAGAGTAGTTACAGTAGACAGTCTGTGATGTTGTTGCTGGTCGAGGGATAGGGTTAGTATGTAGAGTGCTGCTTGATAGGGTTAGGGTTAGTATCTAGAGTGCTGCTTGATAGGGTTAGGGTTAGTATGTAGAGTGCTGCTTGATAGGGTTAGGGTTAGTATCTAGAGTGCTGCTTGATAGGGTTAGGGTTAGTATCTAGAGTGCTGCCTGATAGGATTAGGGTTAGTATGTAGAGTGCTGCTTGATAGGGTTAGGGTTAGTATCTAGAGTGCTGCCTGATAGGGTTAGGGTTAGTATGTAGAGCGCTGTAGTTACAGTAGACAGTCTGTGATGTTGTTGCTGGTCGAGGGTTAGGGTTAGTATCTAGAGTGCTGCTTGATAGGGTTAGTGTTAGTATCTAGAGTGCTGCTTGATAGGGTTAGGGTTAGTATCTAGAGTGCTGCTTGATAGGGTTAGGGTTAGTATCTAGAGTGCTGCCTGATAGGGTTAGGGTTAGTATGTAGAGTACTGCTTTGATAGGGTTAGGGTTAGTATCTAGAGTGCTGCCTGATAGGGTTAGTATGTAGAGTGCTGCTTGATAGGGTTAGGGTTAGTATGTAGAGTGCTGCTTGATAGGGTTAGGGTTAGTATCTAGAGTGCTGCTTGATAGGGTTAGGGTTAGTATCTAGAGTGCTGCTTGATAGGGTTAGGGTTAGTATCTAGAGTGCTGCTTGATAGGGTTAGGGTTAGTATCTGGAGTGCTGCCTGATAGGGTTAGTATGTAGAGTGCTGCCTGATAGGGTTAGGGTTAGTATGTAGAGTGCTGCTTGATAGGGTTAGGGTTAGTATGTAGAGTGCTGCCTGATAGGGTTAGGGTTAGTATCTAGAGTGCTGCTTGATAGGGTTAGGGTTAGTATGCAGAGTGCTGCTTGATAGGGTTAGGGTTAGTATGTAGAGTGCTGCCTGATAGGGTTAGGGTTAGTATGTAGAGTGCTGCTTGATAGAGTTAGGGTTAGGGTTAGTATGTAGAGGGCTGCTTGATAGGGTTAGGGTTAGTATCTAGAGTGCTGCCTGATAGGGTTAGGGTTAGTAGGTAGAGTAGTTACAGTATACCGTCTGTGATGTTGTTGCTGGTCGAGGGTTAGGGTTAGGGTTAGTATCTAGAGTGCTGCCTGATAGGGTTAGGGTTAGTATCTAGAGTGCTGCCTGATAGGGTTAGGGTTAGTAGGTAGAGTAGTTACAGTAGACAGTCTGTGATGTTGTTGCTGGTCGAGGGATAGGGTTAGGGTTAGTATCTAGAGTAGTTACAGTAGACAGTCTGTGATGTTGTTGCTGGTCGAGGGTTAGGGTTAGTATCTAGAGTAGTTACAGTAGACAGTCTGTGATGTTGTTGCTGGTCGAGGGTTAGGGTTAGGGTTAGTATCTAGAGTGCTGCCTGATAGGGTTAGGGTTAGTATCTAGAGTAGTTACAGTAGACAGTCTGTGATGTTGTTGCTGGTCGAGGGGCTGAAAGATTCCACAGCTAACAAACAAAACAACGGGGTCTTTCTGTGTCAATTAGATAATTTCCTCTTCTATCCCTCCCTCCTGATGTCCCCCTTCACCCCTCCTGTTGCCCCCCACCGTGCCCTACCCTCCATAATTATTTAATAAGCTGCTCTGCTCTCTCATATCAACATGAACAATGGCTGCTGTTGTCCTTTCCTGCAGCATGGCTTCCTCATGCTCTGGGTATCTGTATCTCTCTATCTATCCCCGACCCATTTATGTCTCGTATGCCCATGTGAGTTGAGTCTATAATGTAAAGTGATGGTTCATCTACACAGGAGGATTCCAGGTACCTCTGAGCCTGCAGACAGGAAGAGAGAGAGAGAGAGAGAGAGAGAGAGAGAGAGAGAGAGAGAGAGAGAGAGAGAGAGAGAGAGAGAGAGAGAGAGAGAGAGAGAGAGAGAGAGAGAGAGAGAGAGAGAGAGAGAGAGAGAGAGAGAGAGAGAGAGAGAGAGACTCTCTTTAACATCATCCTCAGCTCTGGCATCTTCCCCAATATTTGGTAGCCTTCCGGTTTGTAGGCCTCCTTGCTCGCACACGCTTTTCAGTTCTGCCCATACATTTTCTATAGGGTGAGGTCAGGGCTTTGTGATGGCCGCTCCAATACCTTGACTTTTTTGTCCTTAAGCCATTTTGCCACAACTTTGGAAGTACGCTTGGGGTCATTGTCCATTTGGAAGACCCATTTGCGACCAAGCTTTAACCTTTTTGGGCTAGAATTCAGGAATTTTGACGACTGACATGCCCAAAGTAAACAGCCTGTTACTCAGGCCCGGAAGCTAGGATATGCATATACTTGGTAGAACTGCATAGAAAACACTCTGACGTTTATAAAATGGTTAAAATAATGTCTGCGAGTATAACAGAACTGATATGGCAGGTGAATTTTTTTTATGTGAGTGGTTTTCCATTGAAAGCCTATTGACTATATAGGGGTTTAGCGCTCAGATTGCAGTTCCTATGGCTTCCACTAGATGTCAACAGTCTCTAGACATGGTTTCAGGCTTGTTTTTCTTTTAAACGACGAAGAATAAGACCTTTGGTAAGTGTTCTATGGAATCATGCAGTACTGGTTTGCGCGCGTGACTGTGTGTGCGCTCTTCGTTCTTTTTCCTTTCTATTCAATACGCTCTTGTCCGGTTGAAATATTATCAATTATTTAGATAACTGACAACCTGAGGATTAATTATCAACATCGTTTGTCATGTTTCGATTAACTTCACCGGTACTATTAGGATGTATTCGTCTGCATGTTTTGACCGCCTTTGAGCCAGTGGATTTCTGAACAAAACGCGCCAACAAAACTGAGTTTTTGGGATATAAAGAGGGAATTTATCGAACAAAACGAACATTTATTGTGTATCTGGAACCCTTTGGATTGCCAACAGAGGAAGACCTTCAAAAGTAAGTGATTTATTTTATCTCTATTTCTGACTTTCGTGATACCTCTGCTTGGTTGGAAAATGTTTGTATGCTTTTGTAAGCGGGGCGCTGTCCTCAGATAATCGCATGGTATGCTTTCGCCGTAAAGCCTTTTTGAAATCTGACAATGCGGCTGGATTTAGAACCAATGTAACACTTGTATTTTCATGAATGTTCATTATTACTATTTTTGTCATTTGAATTTGGAGCTCTGCAATTTCACCGGATGTTGTCGAGGTGGACGCTAGCGTCCCAATGATCCGAAAGAAGTTAACACAGTGTCCAAAGAAGGGCAAGATGTATACAGAATGGTGTCGTCTGCGTAGAGGTGGATCAGAGAATCACCAGCAGCAAGAGCGACATCATTGATATATACAGAGAAAAGAGTCGGCCCGAGAATTGAACCACGTGGCACCCCCATAGAGACTTCCAGAGGCCCGGACAACAGGGTCTCTTATTTGACACACTGAACTCTATCTGAGAAGCAGTTGGTGAACCAGGCGAGGCAGTCATTTGAGAAACCAAGGCTATTGAGTCTGCCAATAAGAATGCGGTGATTGACAGTCAAAAGCCTTGGCCAGGTTGATGAAGACGGCTGCATAGTATTGTCTTTTGTCATGATGTGGCCCTTTCTGGGTATAGATAGTGGCTTGCCCCTCTTTCTCTCTTTCTCCTACACCCAGTTTCTGTTATCTCAGGTTGTACATTCCTGGCGGAGACTCGCTCCCCTGGCCATGCAGAAAGAGAGGCACAGAGAGCACAAAGGATTTCACATGGCAAACTCCTAAATCCCCAAAATGAGAATATGAAACAAAATGTCCACTTGTGAGAAGGTGGGAATGGTCCGTGGACACTTAAGGGACGGGTGTGATGAGTGTGTTTCATTTGGTGGTCTCAGAGAGGACAGGAAACACACATGACTATATCTCTGAATGTGTACATTTCTCAATTATGGGGTTTGCATCTAATTCTTGTATAAAATGAATGAGTAAAGATGAAACTATTTGTGAAATTATGTAATGTGATGTTAAACCTTTAATGTGAGAGAATTGTATTCCCTTTAAAGTTTAACTAAGTCATTGTCCCGCCCCTGTGAGCACAGACATGATCCGGCGTCGTAAAACCACCTTTTCTATTGTTACGAATAAAAACCCCTCCTGAGGTATTCCCCTTCAAAATCCTCAGTGTATCCTAAGGTTGCGATGGTTGTTGAATTCCTAACCCAAGCATTTACTACACGGGTGGAAATGATTAAAATCTGAGACTATCAATCCCGACAGAATAAGAGCATATCTTAGATACTAGTTACTAGTCAGCTAGAAATTATGTAAACCTGGGATTGCAAATACCGACAACTGCCGAAACATCTATTCTATGAGAACATTTTTGAATGGCACTCTAAAGTATCCATTCTAACCACGAAGGACTTTAATCTTCAGGAAGCAGAGAGAGAGAGAAGCTGATGAACCGGATTCCAACAGAAATCACGACGACACACTGGGCGTAAATATATATTGATTGCAATTATTCCCGAATGAGATGAGCCTTCATGTGCAAAGAATTAGCATTTCAATTAATATAATTATCAACTGTGTAGTGATTCCTTTTGTCTTTCCCGCCCTTCTCAGTCCACACCCACTTCCCTTTGTCCACCAAGCCGTCATATCGGTTTAGCCCACTAGGGAACCTCCCCTTTCATTTCCTTGTAACCATATCTACTGTTCGTTTACGCATTTCTGTGATTATTTAGTTAGTTAGTAAATAAATGATTAAGTCAATTGGTGTATGGATGATTCATATTAAAGGCTGGGTTCGTGCAGATAACTTGTCACGCCCTGGCCTTAGTATTCTTTGTTTTCTTTATTATTTTAGTTAGGTCAGGGTGTGACATGGGGAATGTTTGTGTTTTATCGGTTTTGGGTGGTTATATGGTAAAGGGGGTGTTGGGTGTAGTGTATGGGTTTGTGTTGAGTGCATGTGTCTAGCTGTGTCTATGTTGGTGTAGTTGTCTAGGAGAGTCTATGGTTGCCTGAATGGGTTCCCAATTAGAGACAGCTGATTTCTGTTGTCTCTGATTGGGAGCCATATTTAAGGTAACCATAGGCTTTCGTTTGATGTGGGTAATTGTCTATGTTATACGTTTGTAGCCTGTATGTGCACTACGTTCATAGCTTCACGGTCGTTTGTTTGTTTTGGTTAGTTTTGTAATAGTGTTTTGTTTTCGGTTCTCCTTCTTCATAATAAAAAGGAAGATGGCTTATTTTCCTAATGCTGCGTTTTGGTCCGTCAATCCTCCACACGATCGTGACATAACTAACAATTTACAATGTTTGGAATGAGACTAATGTGAGGTGAAGAATAATTCATTAATTAGAAGACTAACTGATCAGATATTAAAATATCTGAAGAGATATATTATGAAACATATAACTTTGTAATCTAAAGATTTTCTTTGGTGCCCCGACTTCTAGTTAATTACATTTACATGATTAGTTTAATCACGTAATAATAATAATAATTACAGAGAATTGATTTGATAAAATAACAGTCTTCACTTTTAATGATGCCAAAGCCATGACTGTAACGGCTGGTGCTCTCCTCATCCTCGGATGAGGTGAGGAGAGAAGGATCTTCAGACCAAAACGCAGCAGTTGGGAAATAAGCCATCTTTATTAAAAATACGATGGCCACACGAAACGAAACAAAACACTTTCAAACTACAAAACAAGAAAACGACGTTGACGAAACCTGAACATAAACTTACATAACTAAACATAAACTTACGTACAGGAAACAGACGACATCGAAACGAAACGAAACAAACAAACGCTACAGTCCAGTGTGGCACGAACATACATACTGACACAGGAGACAATCACCCACAACGAACACTGTGACAACGCCTACCTAAATATGACTCTTAATTAGAGGAACGCCAAACACCTGCCTCTAATTAAGAGCCATACCAGGTAACCCAAAACCAACACAGAAACAGAAAACATAGAATGCCCACCCAACCTTACGTCCTGACCAACTAACACACATAACAACTAACATAAATAGGTCAGGAACGTGACATTACCCCCCCCACAAGGTGCGAACTCCGGACGCACCAGCACAAAGTCTAGGGGAGGGTCTGGGTGGGCATCTAACCACGGTGGTGGCTCAGGCTCCGGGCGCGGTTCCCACCCCACCATAATCCATCCTAACTTCCTCCCTCCAAGAATGTCCACCCTCTTTTTTCCCCCACAAAATCCTCTTAATAACATACCTACTAAGGACAACACCGGGACAGAGAGATAAATCAAGACAGAGGGATAGATAAGAATATAGAGGTAGATGAAGATAGAGAGGGAGATCAGGATAGAGGGGCAACTCCGGACTGAAAGGCAGCTCCGGACAGAGAGACAGCTCTGGACTGATGGGCAGTTCTGGGTATCTAGCCTTTTTAGGCTGAAGGGCAGCTCATGGCTGACTGACGAATCTCGACGCTCATGGCTGGCTGACGGCTCTCGACGCTCATGGCAGGCTGACGGCTCTCGACGCTCATGGCAGGCTGACGGCTCTCGACGCTCATGGCAGGCTGACGGCTCTCGACGCTCATGGCAGGCTGACGGCTCTCGACGCTCATGGCAGGCTGACGGCTCTCGACGCTCATGGCAGGCTGACGGCTCTCGACGCTCATGGCAGGCTGACGGCTCTCGACGCTCATGGCGCTCTGACGGCTCTGGCTGCTCATGGCGCTCTGACGGCTCTGGCTGCTCATGGCTCTCTGACGGCTCTGGCTGCTCATGGCTCGCTGACGGCTCTGGCAGATCCTGTCTGGTTGGCGGCTCTGGCAGATCCTGTCTGGTTGGCGGCTCTGGCAGATCCTGTCTGGTTGGCGGCTCTGGCAGATCCTGTCTGGTTGGCGGCTCTGGCAGATCCTGTCTGGTTGGCGGCTCTGGCAGATCCTGTCTGGCTGACGGCTCTAGCGGCTCCTGTCTGGCTGACGGCTCTAGCGGCTCCTGTCTGGCTGACGGCTCTGTAGGCTCATGGCAGACGGGCGGCTTTGCAGGCTCATGGCAGACGGGCGGCTTTGCAGGCTCCTGGCAGACGGATGGCTCAGACGGCGCTGGGGAGACGGATGGCTCAGATGGCGCTGGGGAGACGGATGGCTCAGATGGCGCTGGGGAGACGGATGGCTCAGATGGCGCTGGGGAGACGGATGGCTCAGATGGCGCTGGGGAGACGGATGGCTCTGGCCGGATACGGTGCACTGTAGACCTGGTGCGTGGTGCCGGAACTGGAGGCACCGGGCTAAGGATAAGCACCATCCTACTAGTGCGGGGAGCAGGAACAGGGCACACTGTATTCTCAAAGCCCACTCTGTAACTGATGCGTGGTACCGGCACTGGTGACGCCGGGCTGAGGACAAGCACATCAGGATGAGTAGGGGGAGAAGATACAGTTTGTACAGGGCTCTGGAGACGCACTGGTAGCTTAGTACGTGGGGCCGGAACTGGAGGCACCGGGCTAGATACACGCACTACAGGGAGAGTGCGTGGAGGAGGAACAGGGCTCAGGATACGCACTGGTAGCCTAGTGCGTAGTGTAGACACTGTAGGTACTAGGCTGGGGCGGGGAGGTGGTGCCGGAAATACCGGACCGTGGAGGCGTACTGGCACTCTTGAGCATTGAGCCTGCCCAACCTTACCTGGTTGAATACTCCCGGTTGCCCGACCAGTGCGGGGAGGTGGAATAACCCGCACCGGGCTATGTAGGCGAACCGGAGAAACCATGCGTAAGGCAGGTGCCATGTATGCCGGCCCGAGGAGACGCACTGGAGACCAGACGCGTTGAGCCGGCCTCATGACACCTGGCTCAATACCCAATCTAGCCCTCCCAGTGCGGGGAGGTGGAATAACCCGCACTGGGCTATGCACTCGTACAGGAGACACCGTGCGCTCTACTGCGTAACACGGCGCCTGCCCGTACTCCCGCTCTCCACGGTAAGCCTGGGAAGTGGGCGCAGGTCTCCTACCTGCCCTTGGCCCACTACCTCCTAGCCCCCCCCCAAGAAATTTTTGGGAATTACTTACGGGCTTTTCGGGCTTCCGTGCCAGACGCGTTCCCTCATAGCTCCGGTTCCTCTCTCCGGTAGCCTCCAGCTGCTCCCATGGCTTTTCGGGCTTCCAGCCACGTCTCCTTGCTGCCTCCTTAAACCACCGCTCCTGGGCTTTAGCTGCCTCCCTCTCTTCCTGAGAACGGCGATTTTCTCCTGCCTTAGCCCAGGGACCTTCTCCATTCCTTATCTGCTCCCATGTCCAGAAATCCTTGTTTTTCTCCTGTCCCTTACTCCGTTTATTTTTCCCTTGCCGCTTGGTCTTAGCGTGGTGGGTGATTCTGTAACGGCTGGTGCTCTCCTCATCCTCGGATGAGGTGAGGAGAGAAGGATCTTCAGACCAAAACGCAGCAGTTGGGAAATAAGCCATCTTTATTAAAAATACGATGGCCACACGAAACGAAACAAAACACTTTCAAACTACAAAACAAGAAAACGACGTTGACGAAACCTGAACATAAACTTACATAACTAAACATAAACTTACGTACAGGAAACAGACGACATCGAAACGAAACGAAACAAACAAACGCTACAGTCCAGTGTGGCACGAACATACATACTGACACAGGAGACAATCACCCACAACGAACACTGTGACAACGCCTACCTAAATATGACTCTTAATTAGAGGAACGCCAAACACCTGCCTCTAATTAAGAGCCATACCAGGTAACCCAAAACCAACACAGAAACAGAAAACATAGAATGCCCACCCAACCTCACGTCCTGACCAACTAACACACATAACAACTAACATAAATAGGTCAGGAACGTGACAATGACACTTATCGATGACGGTTATGATATCGTTTAGGACCTTGAGTGGACATTGAGCGTGGCTGAGTGGAGAAGGTACGGTGGGATTCAAAATGGTTGGTGATCTATTTGTTAACTTGGCTTTCGAAGACTATAGAAAAGCAGGGCAGGATGGATATAGGTCGGTAACAGTTTGGGTCTTGAGTGTCTCCCCCTTTGAAGAGGGGGATGTGGCAGCTTTCCAATCTTTAGGGATCTCAGACGATACGAAAGAAAGCTTGAAGAGGCTAGTTATCCTCTAACGAGCCTCTACCCCGGATCCGGGAGCACCCCGCACCCCCCCACACTGATTAGCATCGCTAGCATAGCGTCACAATTAAATAGTAGCATCTAAATATCATTAAATCACAAGTCCAAGACACCTAATGAAAGATACAGATCTTGTGAATAAAGCCACCATTTCAGATTTTTAAAATGTTTTACAGGGAAGACACAATATGTAAATCTATTAGCTAAACACGTTAGCAAAAGACACAATTTTTTTACTCCAACAGTTTTTTCCTGCGTCAGTAGCTATCACTAATTCGACTAAATAAAAATATATATAGCCACTAACCAAGAAACAACTTCATATGATGACAGTCTGATAACATATTTATGGTATAGCATAGTTTTTTTTTTTTAAATGTGCATTTTTCAGGTATAAATCACAGTTCTACATTGCATCTGCAATCTGAAATAGTGCCGACGCAGCCAGAACAATTACAGAGACCAACGTCACATAACTAATTACTTATCTTAAAACATTTCAGAAAAATACACAGCGTACAGATATTGAAAGCCCAACATCTGGTGAATCCAAACAATATTTCAGATTTATTAAATGTTTTATAGCAAAAACAAAATGTAGCGCTAAATTAGCATAGCCACGCCAGCCAGAACCAGCTGGGCGCCCACGACCAGTTCACATGCACGACAGAATATGAAATAACATCGTAAATTGGGTCTTACTATTGCTGATCTTTCATCAGAATGTTGATCAAGGTGTCCTTAGTCCTGATGAGTCGTTCAATCCATTCATAATGGCAACTTTCCCTCTTCATTTAGCATAGGTACTGGTCGACTGGCACGGATCTGTCCAAAGTAAAAAAAGTCACAGAACGGAACACGGCAAAACTCCCGAAAAAATTCAAATAATCTGATTAAACTATATTGAAAAAACATACATTAAGATGATATGGTCACATGTATCAAACAAACTTCGAGACGGAGATAGTTTTCATCCGTAACGGCAGCAAAACAGTAGACAATCGCACCTCCAAATCGCGCGATTCAGAGAACCGGAAGTTGTCGGTCACGCCAAAGAAATAGGTCTTATTTCACGTCAGTACAAGATAAACTAAAAATTTCTCCTCTGACGTCCTCTTGACACCCAGAGGAAGACGAATGAAGTGTGTTTCGGGTCATAGGTGGCGTGACCATATATAGGCAGAGCGTTGAAGCGAGCATACACATCTTGCATTCTTCTTCTTGGTCAGGGAAAGTGCTGTCAAATGACTTCTGTTTCACTCAGAGACAAAATTGAAACGGTTTTAGAAACTATAGATTGTTTTCTATCCAATGGTATTAATTATATGCATATAGTAAGAGCAATAATTGAATAAGAGGCAGTTTAATCTGTAGAGCAAATTATGCTAATGCGAAAACAGCACCCCCTGTATTCTCAAGAAGTTATAGGGGTTGCAACAATTTTGGCTGATAATTTTAGAAAGAGAGAGTCCAGATTGTCTAGCCCGGCTGATTTGACCTGGCCTACCTGGTTAAATAAAGGTGAAATAAAACAAAATAAAAAATAAAACAAAAATTTGTGGGGGTCCAGATTTTGCAGCTCTTTCAGAACATCAGCTATCTCGATTTGGGTCAAGAAGAAGCGGGGGGGAGGGGGCTTGGGCAAGTTGCTGCGGGGGGTGTAGAGCTATTGGCTGGGGTATGGGTAGGTGGAAAGCATGGCCAGCCGTAGAAAAATGCTTGTTGAAATTCTTGATTATCGTAGATTTATTGGTGGTGACAGTGTTTCCTAGCCTCATTGCAGTGGGCAGCTGGGAAGAGGTGCTCTTATTCTCCATGGACTTTACAGTGTCCCAAAACTTTTTTGAATTAATGCTACAGGATGCAAATTTCTGTTTGAAAAGGCTAGCCTTTGCTTTCCTAACGAACTGTGTATATTGGTTCCTGACTTCCCTGAAAAATTGCATATCGCGGGGGCTATTCGATGCTAATGCAGTACGCCACAGGATGTTTTTGTGCTGGTCAAGGGTAGTCAATTCTAGAGTGAACCAAGGGCTATATCTGTTCTTAGTTCTAATTTTTTTTGAATGGGGCATGCTTATTTAACCTTTCTAGGGTATGTGGGACGGTAGCGTCCCACCTCGTCAACAGCCAGTGAAACTGCAGGGCGCCAAATTCAAAACAACAGAAATCTCATAATTTAAATTCTTAAATTCCTCAAACATACAAGTATTTTACACCATTTTAAAGGTACACTTGTTGTAAATCCAGCCAGTGTCCGATTTCAAAAAGGTTTTACGAGGAAAGCACACCAAACGATTATGTTAGGTATGAGCCAAGTCACAGAAAAAGACCAGCCAAAGAGAGGAGTCACAAAAAGCAGAAATAGAGATAAAATGAATCACTAACCTTTGATGACCTTCATCAGATGACACTCATAGGACTTCATGTTACACAATACATGTATGTTTTGTTCGGTAAAGTTCATATTTATATCCAAAAATCTGAGTTTAGGCAAGACGCTACTGTCCTACTTGGCAAAAAGCCAGAGAAAATGCAGAGCGGCAAATTCAAATTAATTACTATGAAAATTAACATAAAAATCTAACTTTCATTAAATCACACATGAAAGATACCAAATTAAAGCTACACTGGTTGTGAATCCAGCCAACATGTTAGAATTCAAATAGGCTTTTCGGCGAAAGCAAACGATGCTATTATCTAAGGATAGCACCGTAGTAAACAAAGACAGAGAAGCATATTTCAACCCTGCAGGCGCGACACAAAATGCAGAAATTAAAATATAATTCATGCCTTACCTTTGACGAGCTTCTGTTGTTGGCACTCCAATATGTCCCATAAACATCACAAATGGTCCTTTTGTTCGATTAATTCCGTCGATATATATCCAAAATGTCCATTTATTTGGCGCGTTTGATCCAGAAAAACACTGGTTCCAACTTGCTCAAACGTGACTACAAAATATCTCAAAGGTTACCTGTAAACTTTGCCAAAAAATGTCAAACGACTTTTGTAAAACAACTTTAGGTATTTTTTAACGTTAATAATCGATAAAATTGAAGACGGGATGAATACAGGATTAAAACCAACTATAGCTGGCTTTCTGGTCACGCGCTTCTATCTAACAGGACACTTCAAGTGACTCTCGTTCAAGATGGCCGTACTTCTTCATTACACAAAGGAATAACCTCAACCAATTTCTCAAGACTGTTGACATCCAGTGGAAGCGGTAGGAACTGCAAGAAGGTCCCTTAGAAATCTGGTTTCCCAATGAAACCTCATTGAAAAGAGAGTGACCTCAAAAAAAAATCTGAATGGTTTGTCCTCGGGGTTTCGCCTGCTAAATAAGTTATGTTATACTCACAGACATGATTCAAACAGTTTTAGAAACTTCAGAGTGTTTTCTATCCAAATCGACTAATAATATGCATATTTTATCTTCTGGGGATGAGTAGCTGGCAGTTTAATTTGGGCATGCTTTTCATCCAAAATTCCGAATGCTGCCCCCTACCCTAGAGAAGTTAAAATGGTGAGGAAAGCACTTTTAAAGAACAACCAGGTCGATTAGGTCCAGGTCGATTAGAAAGGCCTGCTCGCTGAAATGTTTTATGGAGCATTTGACAGTGATGAAGGGTGGTCGTTTGACCATGGACCCATACGGATGCAGGCAATGAGGCAGTATTTGCTGAGATCCTGGTTGAAGACAGCAGAGGTGTATTTAGAGGGCAAGTTTGTCAGGATGATATCTATGATCGTGCCTATGTTTACTGATTTAGGGTTGTACCTGGTAGGTTCTATGATAATTTGTGTGAGATTGAGGGCATCTACCTTAGATTGTAGGACGGCCAGGGTGTTAAGCATATCCCAGTTTCGGTCACCTAACAGAACAAACTCTGAAGATAGATGGGGGGCTATCAATTCACTTCCAGTGCATGCACACACAACGGAACAATCAGAATGGTTTGCACCACTGGCGCAATCTATATAAGCAGAGCATCTCTCCACTCTCCTCACCACTTAGCCGAGGAACAACTTCACGATGGATCTCTACAATTGGAAAGCGACAACGACCCAAGACAAAGATAAAGATCAAGACAGCTGGAGCACTGCACTACACAAACCTTTTTCTTCGGAACGGCTAGTTCCGTTAGCGATTTTTTTGCACTTTTTCTCCACTTTTTTTCCCCTCCCTGCCACCTGAGGAAGCCGAGTAGTGGCTGGGACCTTTCTAGATCTGGAGTTTTGCCATAAGGAAGGCGGGTTCCACCCAGACGTCGGAAAAGTCTCCTTTTGGTTACTTTTCTCTCTCCATAACTTTAGTTTTACATAGCACTTCGGATATGACGGCGAGGGAGCACTATAGAGCAGGTCTCCAGGCACTTCAACGCTCTCTATGCCCCTCATGGACCCCACCGGAACCACAGCTATGACCCGTCCGTCGATCTCCTATCTGAGACCACGCTACGAGGCAACGCTATGAGCGACACGACCGTCCATCTCCCCTGGGAGGCGATGTACCGATGGACCACCAGACGCTTCTCCTGGTCGGCAACCTGGTCTCACCACCGGATCGTCAAGCTCTCACAGGAGTCGACGCACCGAAGGAACGCCGGAGGCATCTCCTGATCAACGCACGGAGCAGCACACAGCCAGCTCTACACGGACCAACACCCACGCACAGATAACGGCATCGTCCCGCACCCTCAAAGCTCTCAATGCTATCCACTCGATGATGGACACCCAGACACCGCCTGGGCTACTCCGACACCAACACTTGTCAACGGACCCCCCTTCGGCACAGGGGGATACAACGGGGGAGCATCTCTGAGCGGGCCCTCCCATCACGAGCGGAGGCCCCAAGAACGAAGCATGGGAGAACCGAATTGGGAAAGCTGTGTGGCACCTATACGGCACCACTCCCAATGACCATCGCAACAGATACTACATGGGACACCAGAGGACACCGGTACGCCATCGACAGCGACAGGGCGTTTGGGTAGCTGGGTGGACTTGTCTCCGTCGAGGGAGCCTCAGACACAGCAACGGGTGGATTGTTCACCGATCCGGTACCGCTGCAACGATGCCTCTAGGGGCTCTTCTTCTCACAGCACGGCACGAAGCAACGTGGGAGCAGCAACACTACACAGCGGAGGGGGTGGGGAGGACACCAGCCACCCCTACAACAGAGAGGCTATGACCACGGCCTCCTCTGACTACTCCTCTCTCCTCCCCTTCTTCTCCTCCTTCCCCACCCCTCCCTTTCCTAGCGCCGGGCCAAAGAGGGACAGCACCACTGCTACAAACCCAGGAGCACACCCGTTGCCCTCCAAGGCGCAGCTGCCAGCGCCTTCCCCTTCCCCTACCTTTCCCCCGTTGCCGCGCTGGGGCCACCAGGGACAGCCTCCTACACATACCCGATGCCCTTGAAAACGCTCTACCAACTCTACGGGGTTACCCACCTCCTCCCTCCCCTCCCAACAGGCACGCTACGGTTGACAGGTACGAAGCGGATTGCACATGGCAAAGGGCACCGTATGCAACATCAGACACAACATGGTACCAGTAGGAGACGACGGAGGGCAGACTTCCGACCAACGACTCGAAGTACTCTAGGGCAGCATCTTGGGCATCAAGTTCACAGTAAAGATGCTGGCCAAGCTCATCAGAGCCCGATACCACCTGGAGGAGATCAATAAACACCTTTCCGTCAGGACCTTGCCGCCCGGCTATCAACGAAAGGCAAGGGAGCTGATCGCCCTGTTCACCCTATCGGCGGCAACAGAGGAGACAATCGACAAGCTGTCGGTTGCTTTGTCGGATTGGCTGTGGCATAGCCACGAGGCAGTCGAGAGGTACTACAGGGCGGAGGAGCAACGGCTGGACACGGCTCTACACAGTTACACAGAGTGCACCGACTGGAGGGAGGCTTGGTACCTGTGCAGCCGATGGGCACAGAAGCTGCTCAGCGGACCACTACGAGAGTCCCTCCTCGACAGCATCCGCAGCATGGTCCCAAGCCTCCGTGGAGGATGGTCCATGAGGGACACGAGCAGCAATGAGAAGGCATCATTTTATTTAGGAGGGCCTGCAGATCTATGTCCAGAGAAAGCATCCAGAGTGAAAAAGTTTAAATAAAAAAGACAAAACTAAGACCTTGGTTAAATTCAGAGTTTGATTAAATAGTTAATAAGATTAAAAGTTTGGCAGGTAGTGAAGTGTAACCAACAGTACAGCAGCACGAGACATCGCAGAAGTATTGCATCATCAGTCATAATAACATCTGGGACGTTCTATCAGGGATGGAGTGGTATAGGGCCATAATAACATGTATCAGGGATGGAGTGGTATAGGGCCATAATAACATGTTGTATCAGGGATGGAGTGGTATAGGGCCATAATAACATGTATCAGGGATGGAGTGGTATAGGGCCATAATAACATGTATCAGGGATGGAGTGGTATAGGGCCATAATAACATGCATCAGGGATGGAGTGGTATAGGTCCATAATAACATGTTGTATCAGGGATGGAGTGGTATAGGTCCATAAATGCATGTTGTATCAGGGATGGAGTGGTATAGGGCCATAATAACATGTATCAGGGATGGAGTGGTATAGGGCCATAATAACATGTTGTATCAGGGATGGAGTGGTATAGGACCATAATAACATGTTGTATCAGGGATGGAGTGGTATAGGACCATAATAACATGTTGTATCAGGGATGGAGTGGTATAGGGCCATAATAACATGTTGTATCAGGGATGGAGTGGTATAGGGCCATAATAAGACGTATCAGGGATGGAGTGGTATAGGGCCATAATAACATGTATCAGGGATGGAGTGGTATAGGGCCATAATAACATGTTGTATCAGGGATGGAGTGGTATAGGGCCATAATAACATGTTGTATCAGGGATGGAGTGGTATAGGACCATAATAACATGTATCAGGGATGGAGTGGTATAGGGCCATGATAACATGTTGTATCATGGATGGAGTGGTATAGGTCCATAATAACATGTTGTATCAGGGATGGAGTGGTATAGGACCATAATAACATGTTGTATCAGGGATGGAGTGGTATAGGGCCATAATAACATGTATCAGGGATGGAGTGGTATAGGACCATATTAACATGTTGTATCAGGGATGGAGTGGTATAGGGCCATAATAACATGTTGTATCAGGGATGGAGTGGTATAGGGCCATAATAACATGTATCAGGGATGGAGTGGTATAGGACCATAATAACATGTTGTATCAGGGATGGAGTGGTATAGGTCCATAATAACATGTTGTATCAGGGATGGAGTGGTATAGGACCATAATAACATGTATCAGGGATGGAGTGGTTATAGGGCCATAATAACATGTTGTATCAGGGATGGAGTGGTATAGGTCCATAATAACATGTATCGGGGATGGAGTGGTATAGGACCATAATAACATGTTGTATCAGGGATGGAGTGGTATAGGGCCATAATAACATGTATCAGGGATGGAGTGGTATAGGACCATAATAACATGTTGTATCAGGGATGGAGTGGTATAGGTCCATAATAACATGTTGTATCATGGATGGAGTGGTATAGGTCCATAATAACATGTATCAGGGATGGAGTGGTATAGGGCCATAATAACATGTTGTATCAGGGATGGAGTGGTATAGGACCATAACAACATGTATCAGGGATGGAGTGGTATAGGGCCATAATAACATGTATCAGGGATGGAGTGGTATAGGGCCATAATAACATGTATCAGGGATGGAGTGGTATAGGGCCATAATAACATGTATCAGGGATGGAGTGGTATAGGGCCATAATAACATGTATCAGGGATGGAGTGGTATAGGGCCATAATAACATGTTGTATCAGGGTTAGAGTGGTATAGGGCCATAATAACATGTTTTATCAGGGATGGAGTGGTATAGGACCATAATAACATGTATCAGGGATGGAGTGGTATAGGGCCATAATAACATGTATCAGGGATGGAGTGGTATAGGGCCATAATAACATGTATCAGGGATGGAGTGGTATAGGGCCATAATAACATGTTGTATCAGGGATGGAGTGGTATAGGGCCATAATAACATGTTGTATCAGGGATGGAGTGGTATAGGTCCATAATAACATGTTTTATCAGGGATGGAGTGGTATAGGGCCATAATAACATGTATCAGGGATGGAGTGGTATAGGACCATAATAACATGTATCAGGGATGGAGTGGTATAGGTCCATAATAACATGTATCAGGGATGGAGTGGTATAGGACCATAATAACATGTACCAGGGATGGAGTGGTATAGGGCCATAATAACATGTGTCAGGAATTGAGTGGTATTGGTCCATAATAACATGTATCAGGGATGGAGTGGTATAGGGCCATAATAACATGTTGTATCAGGGATGGAGTGGTATAGGGCCATAATAACATGTATCAGGGATGGAGTGGTATAGGACCATAATAAGATGTTGTATCAGGGATGGAGTGGTATAGGGCCATAATAACATGTATCAGGGATGGAGTGGTATAGGACCATAATAACATGTATCAGGGATGGAGTGATATAGGGCCATAATAACATGTTGTATCAGGGATGGAGTGGTATAGGGCCATAATAACATGTATCAGGGATGGAGTGGTATAGGTCCATAATAACATGTATCAGGGATGGAGTGGTATAGGTCCATAATAACATGTATCAGGGATGGAGTGATATAGGGCCATAATAACATGTTGTATCAGGGATGGAGTGGTATAGGGCCATAATAACATGTTGTATCAGGGATGGAGTGGTATAGGGCCATAATAACATGTATCAGGGATGGAGTGGTATAGGTCCATAATAACATGTATCAGGGATGGAGTGGTATAGGGCCATAATAACATGTTGTATCGGGGATGGAGTGGTATAGGGCCGTAATAACATGTTGTATCAGGGATGGAGTGGTATAGGTCCATAATAACATGTATCAGGGATGTAGTGGTATAGGGCCATAATAACATGTATCAGGGATGGAGTTGTATAGGACCATAATAAGATGTTGTATCAGGGATGGAGTGGTATAGGGCCATAATAACATGTATCAGGGATGGAGTGGTATAGGGCCATAATAACATGTTGTATCAGGGATGGAGTGGTATAGGGCCATAATAACATGTTGTATCAGGGATGGAGTGGTATAGGGCCATAATAACATGTTGCATCAGGGATTGAGTGGTATAGGGCCATAATAACATGTATCAGGGATGGAGTGGTATAGGTCCATAATAACATGTATCAGGGATGGAGTGGTATAGGGCCATAATAACATGTTGTATCAGGGATGGAGTGGTATAGGGCCATAATAACATGTATCAGGGATGGAGTGGTATAGGGCCATAATAACATGTATCAGGGATGGAGTGGTATAGGGCCATAATAACATGTTGTATCAGGGATGGAGTGGTATAGGGCCATAATAACATGTTGTATCAGGGATGGAGTGGTATAGGTCCATAATAACATGTTGTATCAGGGATGGAGTGGTATAGGTCCATAATAACATGTTGTATCAGGGATGGAGTGGTATAGGGCCATAATAACATGTTGTATCAGGGATGGAGTGGTATAGGACCATAATAACATGTTGTATCAGGGATGGAGTGGTATATGGCCATAATAACATGTTGTATCAGGGATGGATTGGTATAGGGCCATAATAACATGTATCAGGGATGGAGTGGTATAGGGCCATAATAACATGTATCAGGGATGGAGTGGTATAGGGCCATAATAACATGTTGTATCAGGGATGGAGTGGTATAGGACCATAATAACATGTATCAGGGATGGAGTGGTATAGGGCCATAATAACATGTTGTATCAGGGACGGAGTGGTATAGGTCCATAATAACATGTTGTATCAGGGATGGAGTGGTATAGGACCATAATAACATGTATCAGGGATGGAGTGGTATAGGTCCATAAATGCATGTTGTATCGGGGATGGAGTGGTATAGGACCATAATAACATGTATCAGGGATGGAGTGGTATAGGGCCATAATAACATGTTGTATCAGGGATGGAGTGGTATAGGTCCATAATAACATGTTGTATCAGGGATGGAGTGGTATAGGGCCATAATAACATGTTGTATCAGGGATGGAGTGGTATAGGTCCATAATAACATGTATCAGGGATGGAGTGGTATAGGGCCATAATAACATGTTGTATCAGGGATGGAGTGGTATAGGACCATAATAACATGTATCAGGGATGGAGTAGTATAGGGCCATAATAACATGTATCAGGGATGGAGTGGTATAGGGCCATAATAACATGTTGTATCAGGGATGGAGTGGTATAGGGCCATAATAACATGTTGTATCAGGGATGGAGTGGTATAGGGCCATAATAACATGTATCAGGGATGGAGTGGTATAGGGCCATAATAACATGTTGTATCAGGGATGGAGTGGTATAGGTCCATAATAACATGTTGTATCAGGGATGGAGTGGTATAGGGCCATAATAACATGTTGTATCAGGGATGGAGTGGTATAGGTTCATAATAACATGTATCGGGGATGGAGTGGTATAGGGCCATAATAACATGTATCAGGGATGGAGTGGTATAGGGCCATAATAACATGTATCAGGGATGGAGTGGTATAGGTCCATAATAACATGTTGTATCAGGGATGGAGTGGTATAGGGCCATAATAACATGTTGTATCAGGGATGGAGTGGTATAGGACCATAATAACATGTTGTATCAGGGATGGAGTGGTATAGGGCCATAATAACATGTTGTATCAGGGACGGAGTGGTGTGGGGCCATAATAACATGTATCATGGATGGAGTGGTATAGGACCATAATAACATGTTGTATCAGGGATGGAGTGGTATAGGGCCATAATAACATGTTGTATCAGGGATGGAGTGGTATAGGGCCATAATAACATGTTGTATCAGGGATGGAGTGGTATAGGTCCATAATAACATGTATCAGCGATGGAGTGGTATAGGGCCATATTAACATGTTGTATCAGGGATGGAGTGGTATAGGACCATAATAACATGTTGTATCAGGGATGGAGTGGTATAGGTCCATAATAACATGTTGTATCAGGGATGGAGTGGTATAGGGCCATAATAACATGTTGTATCAGGGATGGAGTGGTATAGGTCCATAATAACATGTATCAGCGATGGAGTGGTATAGGGCCATATTAACATGTTGTATCAGGGATGGAGTGGTACAGGACCATAATAACATGTTGTATCAGGGATGGAGTGGTATAGGTCCATAATAACATGTTGTATCAGGGATGGAGTGGTATAGGGCCATAATAACATGTTGTATCAGGGATGGAGTGGTATAGGTCCATAATAACATGTATCAGGGATGGAGTGTTATAGGGCCATAATAACATGTATCAGGGATGAAGTGGTATAGGACCATAATAACATGTTGTATCAGGGATGGAGTGGTATAGGTCCATAATAACATGTTGTATCAGGGATGGAGTGGTATAGGGCCATAATAACATGTTGTATCAGGGATGGAGTGGTATAGGACCATAATAAAATGTAGTATCAGGGATGGAGTGGTATAGGGCCATAATAACATGTTGTATCAGGGATGGAGTGGTATAGGACCATAATAACATGTATCAGGGATGGAGTGGTATAGGGCCATAATAACATGTATCAGGGATGGAGTGGTATAGGACCATAATAACATGTATCAGGGATGGAGTGGTATAGGGCCATAATAACATGTTGTATCAGGGATGGAGTGGTATAGGGCCATAATAACATGTATCAGGGATGGAGTGGTATAGGGCCATAATAACATGTATCAGGGATGGATTGGTATAGGGCCATAATAACATGTTGTATCAGGGATGGAGTGGTATAGGACCATAATAACATGTATCAGGGATGGAGTGGTATAGGGCCATAATAACATGTTGTATCAGGGATGGAGTGGTATAGGACCATAATAACATGTTGTATCAGGGATGGAGTGGTATAGGGCCATTATAACATGTTGTATCAGGGATGGAGTGGTATAGGGCCATAATAACATGTATCAGGGATGGAGTGGTATAGGACCATAATAACATGTTGTATTAGGGATGGAGTGGTATAGGGCCATAATAACATGTTGTATCAGGGATGGAGTGGTATAGGGCCATAATAACATGTTGTATCAGGGATGGAGTGGTATAGGGCCATAATAACATGTATCAGGGATGGAGTGGTATAGGTCCATAATAACATGTATCAGGGATGGAGTGGTATAGGGCCATAATAACATGTATCAGGGATGGAGTGGTATAGGGCCATAATAACATGTATCAGGGATGGAGTGGTATAGGGCCATAATAACATGTTGTATCAGGGATAGAGTGGTATAGGTCCATAATAACATGTATCAGGGATGGAGTGGTATAGGGCCATAATAACATGTTGTATCAGGGATGTAGTGGTATAGGGCCATAATAACATGTTGTATCAGGGATGGAGTGGTATAGGACCATAATAACATTTATCAGGGATGGAGTGGTATAGGACCATAATAACATGTATCAGGGATGGAGTGGTATAGGACCATAATAACATGTTGTATCAGGGATGGAGTGGTATAGGGCCATAATAACATGTTGTATCAGGGATGGAGTGGTATAGGACCATAATAACATGTTGTATCAGGGATGGAGTGGTATAGGGCCATAATAACATGTTGTATCAGGGATGGAGTGGTATAGGGCCATAATAACATGTATCAGGGATGGAGTGGTATAGGACCATAATAACATGTTGTATCAGGGATGGAGTGGTATAGGGCCATAATAACATGTTGTATCAGGGATGGAGTGGTATAGGGCCATATTAACATGTTGTATCAGGGATGGAGTGGTATAGGGCCATAATAACATGTATCAGGGATGGAGTAGTATAGGTCCATAATAACATGTATCAGGGATGGAGTGGTATAGGGCCATAATAACATGTATCAGGGATGGAGTGGTATAGGGCCATAATAACATGTATCAGGGATGGAGTGGTATAGGGCCATAATAACATGTTGTATCAGGGATGGAGTGGTATAGGGCCATAATAACATGTATCAGGGATGGAGTGGTATAGGACCATAATAACATGTATCAGGGATGGAGTGGTATAGGACCATAATAACATGTATCAGGGATGGAGTGGTATAGGACCATAATTACATGTTGAATCGGGGATGGAGTGGTATAGGGCCATAAGAACATGTATCAGGGATGGAGTGGTATAGGGCCATAATAACATGTTGTATCAGGGATGGAGTGGTATAGGGCCATAATAACATGTTGTATCAGGGATGGAGTGGTATAGGGCCATAATAACATGTTGTATCAGGGATGGAGTGGTATAGGACCATAATAACATGTATCAGGGATGGAGTGGTTATAGGGCCATAATAACATGTATCAGGGATGGAGTGGTATAGGGCCATAATAACATGTTGTATCAGGGTTAGAGTGGTATAGGGCCATAATAACATGTTGTATCGGGGATGGAGTGGTATAGGGCCATAATAACATGTTGTATCAGGGATGGAGTGGTATAGGGCCATAATAACATGTATCAGGGATGGAGTGGTATAGCTCCATAATAACATGTATCAGGGATGGAGTGGTATAGGACCATAATAACATGTATCAGGGATGGAGTGGTATAGGACCATAATAACATGTTGAATCGGGGATGGAGTGGTATAGGGCCATAAGAACATGTATCAGGGATGGAGTGGTATAGGGCCATAATAACATGTTGTATCAGGGATGGAGTGGTATAGGACCATAATAACATGTTGTATCAGGGATGGAGTGGTATAGGGCCATAAGAACATGTGTCAGGGATGGAGTGGTATAGGTCCATAATAACATGTTGTATCAGGGATGGAGTGGTATAGGACCATAATAACATGTATCAGGGATGGAGTGGTATAGGGCCATAATAACATGTATCAGGGATGGAGTGGTATAGGTCCATAATAACATGTATCAGGGATGGAGTGGTATAGGGCCATAATAACATGTTGTATCAGGGATGGAGTGGTATAGGACCATAATAACATGTTGTATCAGGGATGGAGTGGTATAGGGCCATAATAACATGTTGTATCAGGGATGGAGTGGTATAGGACCATAATAACATGTATCAGGGATGGAGTGGTATAGGGCCATAATAACATGTATCAGGGATGGAGTGGTATAGGACCATAATAACATGTTGTATCAGGGATGGAGTGGTATAGGACCATAATAACATGTATCAGGGATGGAGTGGTATAGGGCCATAATAACATGTATCAGGGATGGAGTGGTATAGGGCCATAATAACATGTATCAGGGATGGAGTGGTATAGGGCCATAATAACATGTTGTATCAGGGATGGAGTGGTATAGGACCATAATAACATGTATCAGGGATGGAGTGGTATAGGGCCATAATAACATGTTGTATCAGGGATGGAGTGGTATAGGACCATAATAACATGTTGTATCAGGGATGGAGTGGTATAGGGCCATTATAACATGTTGTATCAGGGATGGAGTGGTATAGGGCCATAATAACATGTATCAGGGATGGAGTGGTATAGGACCATAATAACATGTTGTATCAGGGATGGAGTGGTATAGGGCCATAATAACATGTTGTATCAGGGATGGAGTGGTATAGGGCCATAATAACATGTTGTATCAGGGATGGAGTGGTATAGGGCCATAATAACATGTATCAGGGATGGAGTGGTATAGGTCCATAATAACATGTATCAGGGATGGAGTGGTATAGGGCCATAATAACATGTATCAGGGATGGAGTGGTATAGGGCCATAATAACATGTATCAGGGATGGAGTGGTATAGGGCCATAATAACATGTTGTATCAGGGATGGAGTGGTATAGGACCATAATAACATGTTGTATCAGGGATGGAGTGGTATAGGACCATAATAACATGTATCAGGGATGGAGTGGTATAGGACCATAATAACATGTTGTATCAGGGATGGAGTGGTATAGGACCATAATAACATGTTGAATCGGGGATGGAGTGGTATAGGGCCATAAGAACATGTATCAGGGATGGAGTGGTATAGGGCCATAATAACATGTTGTATCAGGGATGGAGTGGTATAGGGCCATAATAACATGTTGTATCAGGGATGGAGTGGTATAGGGCCATAATAACATGTTGTATCAGGGATGGAGTGGTATAGGACCATAATAACATGTATCAGGGATGGAGTGGTTATAGTGCCATAATAACATGTATCAGGGATGGAGTGGTATAGGGCCATAATAACATGTTGTATCAGGGATGGAGTGGTATAGGGCCATAATAACATGTTGTATCGGGGATGGAGTGGTATAGGGCCATAATAACATGTTGTATCAGGGATGGAGTGGTATAGGGCCATAATAACATGTATCAGGGATGGAGTGGTATAGGTCCATAATAACATGTATCAGGGATGGAGTGGTATAGGACCATAATAACATGTATCAGGGATGGAGTGGTATAGGACCATAATAACATGTTGAATCGGGGATGGAGTGGTATAGGGCCATAAGAACATGTATCAGGGATGGAGTGGTATAGGTCCATAATAACATGTTGTATCAGGGAAGGAGTGGTATAGGACCATAATAACATGTATCAGGGATGGAGTGGTATAGGACCATAATAACATGTATCAGGGATGGAGTGGTATAGGGCCATAATAACATGTTGTATCAGGGATGGAGTGGTATAGGGCCATAATAACATGTATCAGGGATGGAGTGGTATAGGGCCATAATAACATGTATCAGGGATGGAGTGGTATAGGGCCATAATAACATGTTGTATCAGGGATGGAGTGGTATAGGACCATAATAACATGTATCAGGGATGGAGTGGTATAGGGCCATAATAACATGTTGTATCAGGGATGGAGTGGTATAGGACCATAATAACATGTTGTATCAGGGATGGAGTGGTATAGGGCCATAATAACATGTTGTATCAGGGATGGAGTGGTATAGGGCCATAATAACATGTATCAGGGATTTTTTTATTTATTTATTTATTTATTTATTTATTTAACCTTTATTTAACCAGGTAGGCAAATTGAGAACACGTTCTCATTTACAATTGCGACCTGGCCAAGATAAAGCAAAGCAGTTCGACACATACAACAACACATAGTTACACATGGAGTAAAAACAAACATATAGTCAATAATACAGTGAAAAAAAAAAAAAATAGAAAAAAAAATAAGTCTATATACAATGTGAGCAAGTGAGGTGAGATAAGGGAGGTGAAGGCAAACAGATATATGTATAAATAAATAAAAATATAAAAAGGCCATGGAGGCGAAGTGAGTACAACACAGCAAGTAAAATAAAAACTAAAAAAAACACTGGAATGGTTGGTTTGCATTGGAAGAAAGTGCAAAGTAGAGACAGAAATAATGGGGTGCAAAGGAGCAAAATAAATTAATAAATAAATACAGTAGGTAAAGAGGTAGTTGTTTGGGCTAAATTGTAGATGGGTTATGTACAGGTGCAGTAATCTATGAGCTGCTCTGACAGCTGGTGCTTAAAGCTAGTGAGGGAGATAGGTGTTTCCAGTTTCAGAGATTTTTGTAGTTCGTTCCAGTCATTGGCAGCAGAGAACTGGAAGGAGAGGCGTCCAAAGGAAGAATTGGTTTTGGGGGTGACTAGAGAGATATACCTGCTGGAGCGCGTGCTACGGGTAGGTGCTGCTATGGTGACCAGCGAGCTGAGATAAGGGGGGACTTTACCTAGCAGGGTCTTGTAGATGACCTGGAACCAATGGGTTTGGCGACGAGTATGAAGCGAGGGCCAGCCAACGAGAGTGTACAGGTCGCAGTGGTGGGTAGTATATGGGGCTTTGGTGACAAAACGGATGGCACTGTGATAGACTGCATCCAATTTATTGAGTAGGGTTTTGGAGGCTATTTTGTAAATGACATCACCGAAGTCGAGGATTGGTAGGATGGTCAGTTTTACAAGGGTATGTTTGGCAGCATGAGTAAAGGATGCTTTGTTGCGGAATAGGAAGCCAATTCTAGATTTGACTTTGGATTGGAGATGTTTGATGTGGGTCTGGAAGGAGAGTTTACAGTCTAACCAGACACCTAGGTATTTGTAGTTGTCCACATATTCTAAGTCAGAGCCGTCCAAAGTAGTGATGTTAGACAGGCGGGCAGGAGCAGGCAGCGATCGGTTGAAGAGCATGCATTTGGTTTTACTTGTATTTAAGAGCAGTTGGAGGCCACGGAAGGAGAGTTGTATGGCATTGAAGCTCGCCTGGAGGGTTGTTAACACAGTGTCAAAAGAAGGGCCAGAAGTATACAGAATAGTGTCGTCTGCGTAGAGGTGGATCAGAGAATCACCAGCAGCAAGAGCGACATCATTGATGTAAACAGAGAAGAGAGTCGGTCCAAGAATTGAACCCTGTGGCACCCCCATAGAGACTGCCAGAGGCCCGGACAACAGACCCTCCGATTTGACACACTGAACTCGATCAGAGAAGTAGTTGGTGAACCAGGCGAGGCAATCATTAGAGAAACCAAGGCTGTCGAGTCTGCCAATGAGGATGTGGTGATTGACAGAGTCAAAAGCCTTGGCCAGGTCAATGAATACGGCTGCACAGTATTGTTTCCTATCGATGGCGGTTACGATATCGTTTATGACCTTGAGCGTGGCTGAGGTGCACCCATGACCAGCTCTGAAACCAGATTGCATAGCGGAGAAGGTGTGGTGTGATTCGAAATGGTCGGTAATCTGTTTGTTGACTTGGCTTTCGAAGACCTTAGAAAGGCAGGGTAGGATAGATATAGGTCTGTAGCAGTTAGGGTCAAGGGTGTCCCCCCCTTTGAAGAGGGGGATAACCGCAGCTGCTTTCCAATCTTTGGGGATCTCAGACGACACGAAAGAGAGGTTGAAGAGGCTAGTAATAGGGGTGGCAACAATTTCAGCAGATAGTTTTAGAAAGAAAGGGTCCAGATTATCTAGCCCGGCTGATTTGTAAGGGTCCAGATTTTGCAGCTCATTAAGAACATCAGCTGACTGTATTTGGGAGAAAGAGAAATGGGGAAGGCTTGGGCGAGTAGCAGAGGGGAGGGCAGTGCTGTTGTCCCGGGTAGGGGTAGCCAGGTGGAAAGCATGGCCAGCCGTAGAAAAATGCTTATTGAAATTCTCAATTATAGTGGATTTGTCGGTGGTGACAGTGTTTCCTATCTTCAGGGCGGTTGGAAGCTGGGAGGAGGTGTTCTTATTCTCCATGGACTTTACGGTGTCCCAGAACTTTTTTGAATTTGTGTTGCAGGAAGCAAATTTCTGCTTGAAAAAGCTAGCCTTGGCTGTTCTAACTGCCTGTGTATATTGGTTTCTGGCTTCCCTGAAAAGTTGCATATCACGGGGGCTGTTCGATGCTAATGCAGAACGCCATAGGATGTTTTTCTGTTGGTTAAGGGCAGTCAGGTCAGGAGAGAACCAAGGGCTATATCTGTTCCTGGTTCTAAATTTCTTGAATGGGGCATGCTTATTCAAGATGGTGAGGAAGGCATTTTTAAAAAATGACCAGGCATCCTCTACTGACGGGATGAGATCAATATCCTTCCAGGATACCCCGGCCAGGTCAATTAGGAAGGCCTGCTCGCTGAAGTGTTTCAGGGAGCGTTTGACAGTGATGAGTGGAGGTCGTTTGACCGCTGACCCATTACGGATGCAGGCAATGAGGCAGTGATCGCTGAGATCTTGGTTAAAAACAGCAGAGGTGTATTTGGAGGGCAAGTTTGTTAGGATGATATCTATGAGGGTACCCGTGTTTACGGAATTGGGGTGGTACCTGGTAGGTTCATTAATAATTTGTGTGAGATTGAGGGCATCAAGCTTAGATTGTAGGGTGGCTGGGGTGTTGAGCATGTTCAAATTTAGGTCGCCTAGCAGCACGAGCTCTGAAGATAGATGGGGGGCAATCAGTTCACATATAGTGTCCAGAGCACAGCTGGGGGCAGAGGGTGGTCTATAGCAGGCGGCAACGGTGAGAGACTTGTTTTTAGAGAGGTGGATTTTTAAAAGTAGAAGTTCAAATTGTTTGGGAACAGACCTGGATAGTATAACAGAACTCTGCAGGCAGTCTTTGCAGTAGATTGCAACACCGCCCCCTTTGGCCGTTCTATCTTGTCTGAAAATATTGTAATTGGGGATAAAAATGTCTGAATTTTTGGTGGTCTTTCTAAGCCAGGATTCAGACACGGCTAAAACATCCGGGTTGGTAGAGTGTGCTAAAGCAGTGAACAAAACAAACTTAGGGAGGAGGCTCCTAATGTTAACATGCATGAAGCCAAGGCTATTACGGTTACAGAAGTCATCAAAAGAGAGCGCCTGGGGAATAGGAGTGGAGCCAGGTACTGCAGGGCCTGGATTCACCTCTACATCACCAGAGGAACAGAGGAGAAGTAGGATAATGGTACGGCTAAAAGCTATGAGAATTGGTCGCCTAGAGCTACCAGAGCAGAGAGTAAAAGGAAGTTTCTGGGGGCGATAAAATAGTTTAAAGGAATAATGTACAGACAAAGGTATGGTAGGATGTGAATACAGTGGAGGTAAACCTAGGTATTGAGTGATGATGAGAGAGATCTTGTCTCTAGAAACATCATTGAAACCAGGTGATGTCATCGCATATGTGGGTGGTGGAACTGCAGGGTTGGATATGGTATAGAGAGCAGGGCTAGAATCTCTACAGTGAAATAAGCCAATAAACACTAACCAGAACAGCAATGGACAAGGCATATTTACATTAAGGAGAGGCAAGCTTAATCGAGTGATAAATAAGGGTCCAGTGAGTAGAGGTTGGTTGGGGTCGTGGCGATCCAGACAGCTGGCCGGGTATATGGCTATCGGTAGCAGCATAGGATGGAGGTCTGTTTGTAGATACCTCGTGCGTTTCCGTCGGTAGGTTCCGTGTAGTGGGGTTTTGTTCAGATAGCAGCCGATAAGACAGCTAACGATTAGCGGGCCTCAGATGAGCGTTCAGGTAACGCCGGGACGGAGGTGCCGGTTGGATAAATCCCTCGGGCAGATAACGTCGGCAGTCAGTCGTGAAGGCCCGGTGGGGTTCCGTATCTGCAGCAGCAACAAAGAAACGGGTCCGGATGGTGATGGAACTCCTCAGCTGGCTAGCTCCAGCATGATTTGAGTTAGCTCCGGGGTCGACGTAAGCCAATAGTCACACGGTATGCAGCTAGCTAGCTGCGAAATCAAGGTGCAAGTGTCCAGAGGCTGCGGTTGGAATCCGGGGAAACTGAGAGAAAAAAAGTCCCGGAATGCTCCGGTCCGAGTCGCGTTGCACAAAAGTGCCGGTAGATTATCGAGCTAGAGGAATAGCTGATGACCACAAAACGTGGGCAGCTGAAACACCAACGCTAGCCAGCAAACCGGCTAATTTCGGGGCAGCTACAGATTAGCTTCTGGCTAGCTATCGGAGTAGCTTCTGGATTAGCTCTCAGGCTAGCTTCTGATTTAGCCCCTGGCTATCTTCCACGATGGATTTCAGATTGAGGTAAATAGTACTTATTGTAATTGGTGAAGCGGGTTGCAGGAAAGCTTTTGCAGGGAAGCTTTTGTAGTTGAGTTCTTGGACAATAAAATAAATAAAAGATATGTGAAGAAAAGGTGTAAATATATATATATACAGGACACGACACGACAACACGGAAAAATACGTCTGAACTGCTAAGCCCACTTGGTCCATAGTGTAATGACTATGTATTACCGTCATTATCAGCCATGTGATGGAGTGGTATAGGACCATAATAACATGTTGTATCAGGGATGGAGTGGTATAGGGCCATAATAACATGTTGTATCAGGGATGGAGTGGTATAGGGCCATGATAACATGTTGTATCAGGGATGGAGTGGTATAGGGCCATATTAACATGTTGTATCAGGGATGGAGTGGTATAGGGCCATAATAACATGTATCAGGGATGGAGTAGTATAGGTCCATAATAACATGTATCAGGGATGGAGTGGTATAGGGCCATAATAACATGTATCAGGGATGGAGTGGTATAGGGCCATAATAACATGTATCAGGGATGGAGTGGTATAGGGCCATAATAACATGTTGTATCAGGGATGGAGTGGTATAGGGCCATAATAACATGTATCAGGGATGGAGTGGTATAGGACCATAATAACATGCATCAGGGATGGAGTGGTATAGGACCATAATAACATGTATCAGGGATGGAGTGGTATAGGACCATAATAACATGTTGAATCGGGGATGGAGTGGTATAGGGCCATAAGAACATGTATCAGGGATGGAGTGGTATAGGGCCATAATAACATGTTGTATCAGGGATGGAGTGGTATAGGGCCATAATAACATGTTGTATCAGGGATGGAGTGGTATAGGGCCATAATAACATGTTGTATCAGGGATGGAGTGGTATAGGACCATAATAACATGTATCAGGGATGGAGTGGTTATAGGGCCATAATAACATGTATCAGGGATGGAGTGGTATAGGGCCATAATAACATGTTGTATCAGGGTTAGAGTGGTATAGGGCCATAATAACATGTTGTATCGGGGATGGAGTGGTATAGGGCCATAATAACATGTTGTATCAGGGATGGAGTGGTATAGGGCCATAATAACATGTATCAGGGATGGAGTGGTATAGGTCCATAATAACATGTATCAGGGATGGAGTGGTATAGGACCATAATAACATGTATCAGGGATGGAGTGGTATAGGACCATAATAACATGTTGAATCGTGGATGGAGTGGTATAGGGCCATAAGAACATGTATCAGGGATGGAGTGGTATAGGGCCATAATAACATGTTGTATCAGGGATGGAGTGGTATAGGACCATAATAACATGTTGTATCAGGGATGGAGTGGTATAGGGCCATAAGAACATGTGTCAGGGATGGAGTGGTATAGGTCCATAATAACATGTTGTATCAGGGATGGAGTGGTATAGGACCATAATAACATGTATCAGGGATGGAGTGGTATAGGGCCATAATAACATGTGTCAGGGATGGAGTGGTATAGGTCCATAATAACATGTATCAGGGATGGAGTGGTATAGGGCCATAATAACATGTTGTATCAGGGATGGAGTGGTATAGGACCATAATAACATGTTGTATCAGGGATGGAGTGGTATAGGGCCATAATAACATGTTGTATCAGGGATGGAGTGGTATAGGGCCATAATAACATGTATCAGGGATGGAGTGGTATAGGGCCATAATAACATGTATCAGGGATGGAGTGGTATAGGGCCATCATAACATGTATCAGGGATGGAGTGGTATAGGGCCATAATAACATGTATCAGGGATGGAGTGGTATAGGCCCATAATAACATGTATCAGGGATGGAGTGGTATAGGGCCATAATAACATGTTGTATCAGGGATGGAGTGGTATAGGACCATAATAACATGTTGTATCAGGGATGGAGTGGTATAGGACCATAATAACATGTTGTATCAGGGATGGAGTGGTATAGGTCCATAATAACATGTATCAGGGATGGAGTGGTATAAGGCCATAATAACATGTTGTATCAGAGATGGAGTGGTATAGGGCCATAATAACATGTATCAGGGATGGAGTGGTATAGGACCATAATAACATGTATCAGGGATGGAGTGGTATAGGTCCATAATAACATGTATCAGGGATGGAGTGGTATAGGACCATAATAACATGTATCAGAGATGGAGTGGTATAGGACCATAATAACATGTATCAGGGATGGAGTGGTATAGGACCATAATAACATGTATCAGGGATGGAGTGGTATAGGGCCATAATAACATGTTGTATCAGGGATGGAGTGGTATAGGGCCATAATAACATGTTGTATCAGGGATGGAGTGGTATAGGACCATAATAACATGTTGTATCAGGGATGGAGTGGTATAGGACCATAATAACATGTTGTATCAGGGATGGAGTGGTATAGGACCATAATAACATGTTGTATCAGGGATGGAGTGGTATAGGATCATAATAACATGTATCAGGGATGGAGTGGTATAGGACCATAATAACATGTTGTATCAGGGATGGAGTGGTATAGGGCCATAATAACATGTTGTATCAGGGATGGAGTGGTATAGGGCCATAATAACATGTATCAGAGATGGAGTGGTATAGGACCATAATAACATGTTGTATCAGGGATGGAGTGGTATAGGGCCATAATAACATGTTGTATCAGGGATGGAGTGGTATAGGGCCATAATAACATGTTGTATCAGGGATGGAGTGGTATAGGACCATAATAACATGTATCAGAGATGGAGTGGTATAGGACCATAATAACATGTATCAGGGATGGAGTGGTATAGGACCATAATAACATGTATCAGGGATGGAGTGGTATAGGGCCATAATAACATGTTGTATCAGGGATGGAGTGGTATAGGGCCATAATAACATGTATCAGGGATGGAGTGGTATAGGGCCATAATAACATGTTGTATCAGGGATGGAGTGGTATAGGGCCATAATAACATGTTGTATCAGGGATGGAGTGGTATAGGGCCATAATAACATGTATCAGGGATGGAGTGGTATAGGACCATAATAACATGTTGTATCAGGGATGGAGTGGTATAGGACCATAATAACATGTTGTATCAGGGATGGAGTGGTATAGGACCATAATAACATGTTGTATCAGGGATGGAGTGGTATAGGACCATAATAACATGTATCAGGGATGGAGTGGTATAGGACCATAATAACATGTTGTATCAGGGATGGAGTGGTATAGGGCCATAATAACATGTTGTATCAGGGATGGAGTGGTATAGGACCATAATAACATGTATCAGGGATGGAGTGGTATAGGGCCATAATAACATGTATCAGGGATGGAGTGGTATAGGACCATAATAACATGTATCAGGGATGGAGTGGTATAGGACCATAATAACATGTTGTATCAGGGATGGAGTGGTATAGGACCATAATAACATGTATCAGGGATGGAGTGGTATAGGGCCATAATAACATGTTGTATCAGGGATGGAGTGGTATAGGGCCATAATAACATGTTGTATCAGGGATGGAGTGGTATAGGGCCATAATAACATGTATCAGGGATGGAGTGGTATAGGGCCATAATAACATGTTGTATCAGGGATGGAGTGGTATAGGACCATAATAACATGTTGTATCAGGGATGGAGTGGTATAGGGCCATAATAACATGTTGTATCAGGGATGGAGTGGTATAGGACCATAATAACATGTATCAGGGATGGAGTGGTATAGGGCCATAATAACATGTTGTATCAGGGATGGAGTGGTATAGGACCATAATAACATGTATCAGGGATGGAGTGGTATAGGACCATAATAACATGTATCAGGGATGGAGTGGTATAGATCCATAATAACATGTATCAGGGATGGAGTGGTATAGGGCCATAATAACATGTTGTATCAGGGATGGAGTGGTATAGGACCATAATAACATGTATCAGGGATGGAGTGGTATAGGACCATAATAACATGTATCAGGGATGGAGTGGTATAGATCCATAATAACATGTATCAGGGATGGAGTGGTATAGGGCCATAATAACATGTTGTATCAGGGATGGAGTGGTATAGGGCCATAAAAACATGTTGTATCAGGGATGGAGTGGTATAGGACCATAATAACATGTATCAGGGATGGAGTGGTATAGGGCCATAATAACATGTATCAGGGATGGAGTGGTATAGGACCATAATAACATGTATCAGGGATGGAGTGGTATAGGACCATAATAACATGTATCAGGGATGGAGTGGTATAGGACCATAATAACATGTATCAGGGATGGAGTGGTATAGGTCCATAATAACATGTTGTATCAGGGATGGAGTGGTATAGGACCATATTAACATGTTGTATCAGGGATGGAGTGGTATAGGACCATAATAACATGTATCAGGGATGGAGTGGTATAGGACCATAATAACATGTATCAGGAATGGAGTGGTATAGGACCATAATAACATGTTGTATCAGGGATGGAGTGGTATAGGGCCATAATAACATGTATCAGGGATGGAGTGGTATAGGGCCATAATAACATGTTGTATCAGGGATGGAGTGGTATAGGGCCATAATAACATGTTGTATCAGGGATGGAGTGGTATAGGGCCATAATAACATGTTGTATCAGGGATGGAGTGGTTTAGGGCCATATTAACATGTTGTATCAGGGATGGAGTGGTATAGGACCATAATAACATGTTGTATCAGGGATGGAGTGGTATAGGACCATAATAACATGTTGTATCAGGGATGGAGTGGTATAGGGCCATAATAACATGTTGTATCAGGGATGGAGTGGTATAGGACCATAATAACATGTATCAGGGATGTAGTGGTATAGGGCCATAATAACATGTTGTATCAGGGATGGAGTGGTATAGGACCATAATAACATGTTGTATCAGGGATGGAGTGGTATAGGGCCATAATAACATGTTGTATCAGGGATGGAGTGGTATAGGGCCATAATAACATGTATCAGGGATGGAGTGGTATAGGACCATAATAACATGTTGTATCAGGGATGGAGTGGTATAGGGCCATAATAACATGTTGTATCAGGGATGGAGTGGTATAGGGCCATATTAACATGTTGTATCAGGGATGGAGTGGTATAGGGCCATAATAACATGTATCAGGGATGGAGTAGTATAGGTCCATAATAACATGTATCAGGGATGGAGTGGTATAGGGCCATAATAACATGTATCAGGGATGGAGTGGTATAGGGCCATAATAACATGTATCAGGGATGGAGTGGTATAGGGCCATAATAACATGTTGTATCAGGGATGGAGTGGTATAGGGCCATAATAACATGTATCAGGGATGGAGTGGTATAGGACCATAATAACATGTATCAGGGATGGAGTGGTATAGGACCATAATAACATGTATCAGGGATGGAGTGGTATAGGACCATAATAACATGTTGAATCGGGGATGGAGTGGTATAGGGCCATAAGAACATGTATCAGGGATGGAGTGGTATAGGGCCATAATAACATGTTGTATCAGGGATGGAGTGGTATAGGGCCATAATAACATGTTGTATCAGGGATGGAGTGGTATAGGGCCATAATAACATGTTGTATCAGGGATGGAGTGGTATAGGACCATAATAACATGTATCAGGGATGGAGTGGTTATAGGGCCATAATAACATGTATCAGGGATGGAGTGGTATAGGGCCATAATAACATGTTGTATCAGGGTTAGAGTGGTATAGGGCCATAATAACATGTTGTATCGGGGATGGAGTGGTATAGGGCCATAATAACATGTTGTATCAGGGATGGAGTGGTATAGGGCCATAATAACATGTATCAGGGATGGAGTGGTATAGGTCCATAATAACATGTATCAGGGATGGAGTGGTATAGGACCATAATAACATGTATCAGGGATGGAGTGGTATAGGACCATAATAACATGTTGAATCGGGGATGGAGTGGTATAGGGCCATAAGAACATGTATCAGGGATGGAGTGGTATAGGGCCATAATAACATGTTGTATCAGGGATGGAGTGGTATAGGACCATAATAACATGTTGTATCAGGGATGGAGTGGTATAGGGCCATAAGAACATGTGTCAGGGATGGAGTGGTATAGGTCCATAATAACATGTTGTATCAGGGATGGAGTGGTATAGGACCATAATAACATGTATCAGGGATGGAGTGGTATAGGGCCATAATAACATGTATCAGGGATGGAGTGGTATAGGTCCATAATAACATGTATCAGGGATGGAGTGGTATAGGGCCATAATAACATGTTGTATCAGGGATGGAGTGGTATAGGACCATAATAACATGTTGTATCAGGGATGGAGTGGTATAGGGCCATAATAACATGTTGTATCAGGGATGGAGTGGTATAGGGCCATAATAACATGTATCAGGGATGGAGTGGTATAGGGCCATAATAACATGTATCAGGGATGGAGTGGTATAGGGCCATCATAACATGTATCAGGGATGGAGTGGTATAGGGCCATAATAACATGTTGTATCAGGGATGGAGTGGTATAGGACCATAATAACATGTATCAGGGATGGAGTGGTATAGGGCCATAATAACATGTTGTATCAGGGATGGAGTGGTATAGGACCATAATAACATGTTGTATCAGGGATGGAGTGGTATAGGACCATAATAACATGTTGTATCAGGGATGGAGTGGTATAGGTCCATAATAACATGTATCAGGGATGGAGTGGTATAAGGCCATAATAACATGTTGTATCAGAGATGGAGTGGTATAGGGCCATAATAACATGTATCAGGGATGGAGTGGTATAGGACCATAATAACATGTATCAGGGATGGAGTGGTATAGGTCCATAATAACATGTATCAGGGATGGAGTGGTATAGGACCATAATAACATGTATCAGAGATGGAGTGGTATAGGACCATAATAACATGTATCAGGGATGGAGTGGTATAGGACCATAATAACATGTATCAGGGATGGAGTGGTATAGGGCCATAATAACATGTTGTATCAGGGATGGAGTGGTATAGGGCCATAATAACATGTATCAGGGATGGAGTGGTATAGGGCCATAATAACATGTATCAGGGATGGAGTGGTATAGGGCCATAATAACATGTATCAGGGATGGAGTGGTATAGGGCCATAATAACATGTTGTATCAGGGATGGAGTGGTATAGGACCATAATAACATGTATCAGGGATGGAGTGGTATAGGGCCATAATAACATGTTGTATCAGGGATGGAGTGGTATAGGACCATAATAACATGTTGTATCAGGGATGGAGTGGTATAGGACCATAATAACATGTTGTATCAGGGATGGAGTGGTATAGGTCCATAATAACATGTATCAGGGATGGAGTGGTATAAGGCCATAATAACATGTTGTATCAGAGATGGAGTGGTATAGGGCCATAATAACATGTTGTATCAGGGATGGAGTGGTATAGGACCATAATAACATGTATCAGGGATGGAGTGGTATAGGTCCATAATAACATGTATCAGGGATGGAGTGGTATAGGACCATAATAACATGTATCAGAGATGGAGTGGTATAGGACCATAATAACATGTATCAGGGATGGAGTGGTATAGGACCATAATAACATGTATCAGGGATGGAGTGGTATAGGGCCATAATAACATGTTGTATCAGGGATGGAGTGGTATAGGGCCATAATAACATGTTGTATCAGGGATGGAGTGGTATAGGACCATAATAACATGTTGTATCAGGGATGGAGTGGTATAGGACCATAATAACATGTTGTATCAGGGATGGAGTGGTATAGGACCATAATAACATGTTGTATCAGGGATGGAGTGGTATAGGACCATAATAACATGTATCAGGGATGGAGTGGTATAGGACCATAATAACATGTTGTATCAGGGATGGAGTGGTATAGGGCCATAATAACATGTTGTATCAGGGATGGAGTGGTATAGGGCCATAATAACATGTATCAGGGATGGAGTGGTATAGGACCATAATAACATGTTGTATCAGGGATGGAGTGGTATAGGGCCATAATAACATGTTGTATCAGGGATGGAGTGGTATAGGGCCATAATAACATGTTGTATCAGGGATGGAGTGGTATAGGGCCATAATAACATGTTGTATCGGGGATGGAGTGGTATAGGGCCATAATAACATGTTGTATCAGGGATGGAGTGGTATAGGGCCATAATAACATGTATCAGGGATGGAGTGGTATAGGTCCATAATAACATGTATCAGGGATGGAGTGGTATAGGACCATAATAACATGTATCAGGGATGGAGTGGTATAGGACCATAATAACATGTTGAATCGGGGATGGAGTGGTATAGGGCCATAAGAACATGTATCAGGGATGGAGTGGTATAGGGCCATAATAACATGTTGTATCAGGGATGGAGTGGTATAGGACCATAATAACATGTTGTATCAGGGATGGAGTGGTATAGGGCCATAATAACATGTTGTATCAGGGATGGAGTGGTATAGGGCCATAATAACATGTATCAGGGATGGAGTGGTATAGGACCATAATAACATGTTGTATCAGGGATGGAGTGGTATAGGGCCATAATAACATGTTGTATCAGGGATGGAGTGGTATAGGGCCATAATAACATGTTGTATCAGGGATGGAGTGGTATAGGGCCATAATAACATGTATCAGGGATGGAGTGGTATAGGTCCATAATAACATGTATCAGGGATGGAGTGGTATAGGGCCATAATAACATGTATCAGGGATGGAGTGGTATAGGGCCATAATAACATGTATCAGGGATGGAGTGGTATAGGGCCATAATAACATGTTGTATCAGGGATGGAGTGGTATAGGGCCATAATAACATGTATCAGGGATGGAGTGGTATAGGACCATAATAACATGTATCAGGGATGGAGTGGTATAGGGCCATAATAACATGTTGTATCAGGGTTAGAGTGGTATAGGGCCATAATAACATGTTGTATCGGGGATGGAGTGGTATAGGACCATAATAACATGTATCAGGGATGGAGTGGTATAGGACCATAATAACATGTATCAGGGATGGAGTGGTATAGGGCCATAATAACATGTTGTATCAGGGATGGAGTGGTATAGGGCCATAATAACATGTATCAGGGATGGAGTGGTATAGCTCCATAATAACATGTATCAGGGATGGAGTGGTATAGGACCATAATAACATGTTGTATCAGGGATGGAGTGGTATAGGGCCATAAGAACATGTGTCAGGGATGGAGTGGTATAGGTCCATAATAACATGTTGTATCAGGGATGGAGTGGTATAGGACCATAATAACATGTATCAGGGATGGAGTGGTATAGGGCCATAATAACATGTATCAGGGATGGAGTGGTATAGGTCCATAATAACATGTATCAGGGATGGAGTGGTATAGGGCCATAATAACATGTTGTATCAGGGATGGAGTGGTATAGGACCATAATAACATGTTGTATCAGGGATGGAGTGGTATAGGGCCATAATAACATGTTGTATCAGGGATGGAGTGGTATAGGGCCATAATAACATGTATCAGGGATGGAGTGGTATAGGGCCATAATAACATGTATCAGGGATGGAGTGGTATAGGGCCATAATAACATGTATCAGGGATGGAGTGGTATAGGGCCATAATAACATGTATCAGGGATGGAGTGGTATAGGGCCATAATAACATGTATCAGGGATGGAGTGGTATAGGGCCATAATAACATGTTGTATCAGGGATGGAGTGGTATAGGACCATAATAACATGTTGTATCAGGGATGGAGTGGTATAGGACCATAATAACATGTTGTATCAGGGATGGAGTGGTATAGGTCCATAATAACATGTATCAGGGATGGAGTGGTATAGGGCCATAATAACATGTTGTATCAGGGATGGAGTGGTATAGGGCCATAATAACATGTATCAGGGATGGAGTGGTATAGGACCATAATAACATGTATCAGGGATGGAGTGGTATAGGTCCATAATAACATGTATCAGGGATGGAGTGGTATAGGACCATAATAACATGTATCAGGATGGAGTGGTATAGGACCATAATAACATGTATCAGGGATGGAGTGGTATAGGACCATAATAACATGTATCAGGGATGGAGTGGTATAGGGCCATAATAACATGTTGTATCAGGGATGGAGTGGTATAGGGCCATAATAACATGTTGTATCAGGGATGGAGTGGTATAGGACCATAATAACATGTTGTATCAGGGATGGAGTGGTATAGGACCATAATAACATGTTGTATCAGGGATGGAGTGGTATAGGACCATAATAACATGTTGTATCAGGGATGGAGTGGTATAGGATCCATAATAACATGTATCAGGGATGGAGTGGTATAGGACCATAATAACATGTTGTATCAGGGATGGAGTGGTATAGGGCCATAATAACATGTTGTATCAGGGATGGAGTGGTATAGGGCCATAATAACATGTATCAGGGATGGAGTGGTATAGGACCATAATAACATGTTGTATCAGGGATGGAGTGGTATAGGGCCATAATAACATGTTGTATCAGGGATGGAGTGGTATAGGGCCATAATAACATGTTGTATCAGGGATGGAGTGGTATAGGACCATAATAACATGTATCAGGGATGGAGTGGTATAGGACCATAATAACATGTATCAGGGATGGAGTGGTATAGGACCATAATAACATGTATCAGGGATGGAGTGGTATAGGGCCATAATAACATGTTGTATCAGGGATGGAGTGGTATAGGGCCATAATAACATGTTGTATCAGGGATGGAGTGGTATAGGACCATAATAACATGTTGTATCAGGGATGGAGTGGTATAGGACCATAATAACATGTTGTATCAGGGATGGAGTGGTATAGGACCATAATAACATGTTGTATCAGGGATGGAGTGGTATAGGACCATAATAACATGTATCAGGGATGGAGTGGTATAGGACCATAATAACATGTTGTATCAGGGATGGAGTGGTATAGGGCCATAATAACATGTTGTATCAGGGATGGAGTGGTATAGGACCATAATAACATGTATCAGGGATGGAGTGGTATAGGGCCATAATAACATGTATCAGGGATGGAGTGGTATAGGACCATAATAACATGTATCAGGGATGGAGTGGTATAGGACCATAATAACATGTATCAGGGATGGAGTGGTATAGGACCATAATAACATGTATCAGGGATGGAGTGGTATAGGGCCATAATAACATGTTGTATCAGGGATGGAGTGGTATAGGGCCATAATAACATGTTGTATCAGGGATGGAGTGGTATAGGGCCATAATAACATGTTGTATCAGGGATGGAGTGGTATAGGGCCATAATAACATGTTGTATCAGGGATGGAGTGGTATAGGGCCATAATAACATGTTGTATCAGGGATGGAGTGGTATAGGACCATAATAACATGTATCAGGGATGGAGTGGTATAGGACCATAATAACATGTATCAGGGATGGAGTGGTATAGATCCATAATAACATGTATCAGGGATGGAGTGGTATAGGGCCATAATAACATGTTGTATCAGGGATGGAGTGGTATAGGACCATAATAACATGTATCAGGGATGGAGTGGTATAGGACCATAATAACATGTATCAGGGATGGAGTGGTATAGGTCCATAATAACATGTATCAGGGATGGAGTGGTATAGGGCCATAATAACATGTTGTATCAGGGATGGAGTGGTATAGGGCCATAAAAACATGTTGTATCAGGGATGGAGCTGTATAGGACCATAATAACATGTATCAGGGATGGAGTGGTATAGGACCATAATAACATGTATCAGGGATGGAGTGGTATAGGACCATAATAACATGTATCAGGGATGGAGTGGTATAGGTCCATAATAACATGTTGTATCAGGGATGGAGTGGTATAGGACCATATTAACATGTTGTATCAGGGATGGAGTGGTATAGGACCATAATAACATGTTGTATCAGGGATGGAGTGGTATAGGGCCATAATAACATGTTGTATCAGGGATGGAGTGGTATAGGGCCATAATAACATGTATCAGGGATGGAGTGGTATAGGACCATAATAACATGTTGTATCAGGGATGGAGTGGTATAGGGCCATAATAACATGTTGTATCAGGGATGGAGTGGTATAGGGCCATAATAACATGTTGTATCAGGGATGGAGTGGTATAGGGCCATAATAACATGTATCAGGGATGGAGTGGTATAGGTCCATAATAACATGTATCAGGGATGGAGTGGTATAGGGCCATAATAACATGTATCAGGGATGGAGTGGTATAGGGCCATAATAACATGTATCAGGGATGGAGTGGTATAGGGCCATAATAACATGTTGTATCAGGGATGGAGTGGTATAGGGCCATAATAACATGTATCAGGGATGGAGTGGTATAGGACCATAATAACATGTATCAGGGATGGAGTGGTATAGGACCATAATAACATGTATCAGGGATGGAGTGGTATAGGACCATAATAACATGTTGAATCGGGGATGGAGTGGTATAGGGCCATAAGAACATGTATCAGGGATGGAGTGGTATAGGGCCATAATAACATGTTGTATCAGGGATGGAGTGGTATAGGGCCATAATAACATGTTGTATCAGGGATGGAGTGGTATAGGGCCATAATAACATGTTGTATCAGGGATGGAGTGGTATAGGACCATAATAACATGTATCAGGGATGGAGTGGTATAGGGCCATAATAACATGTATCAGGGATGGAGTGGTATAGGGCCATAATAACATGTTGTATCAGGGATGGAGTGGTATAGGGCCATAATAACATGTTGTATCAGGGATGGAGTGGTATAGGGCCATAATAACATGTTGTATCAGGGATGGAGTGGTATAGGGCCATAATAACATGTATCAGGGATGGAGTGGTATAGGTCCATAATAACATGTATCAGGGATGGAGTGGTATAGGACCATAATAACATGTATCAGGGATGGAGTGGTATAGGACCATAATAACATGTTGAATCGGGGATGGAGTGGTATAGGGCCATAAGAACATGTATCAGGGATGGAGTGGTATAGGGCCATAATAACATGTTGTATCAGGGATGGAGTGGTATAGGACCATAATAACATGTTGTATCAGGGATGGAGTGGTATAGGGCCATAAGAACATGTGTCAGGGATGGAGTGGTATAGGTCCATAATAACATGTTGTATCAGGGATGGAGTGGTATAGGACCATAATAACATGTATCAGGGATGGAGTGGTATAGGGCCATAATAACATGTATCAGGGATGGAGTGGTATAGGTCCATAATAACATGTATCAGGGATGGAGTGGTATAGGGCCATAATAACATGTTGTATCAGGGATGGAGTGGTATAGGACCATAATAACATGTTGTATCAGGGATGGAGTGGTATAGGGCCATAATAACATGTATCAGGGATGGAGTGGTATAGGGCCATAATAACATGTATCAGGGATGGAGTGGTATAGGACCATAATAACATGTTGTATCAGGGATGGAGTGGTATAGGGCCATAATAACATGTATCAGGGATGGAGTGGTATAGGACCATAATAACATGTTGTATCAGGGATGGAGTGGTATAGGGCCATAATAACATGTTGTATCAGGGATGGAGTGGTATAGGACCATAATAACATGTATCAGGGATGGAGTGGTATAGGGCCATAATAACATGTATCAGGGATGGAGTGGTATAGGACCATAATAACATGTATCAGGGATGGAGTGGTATAGGACCATAATAACATGTATCAGGGATGGAGTGGTATAGGACCATAATAACATGTATCAGGGATGGAGTGGTATAGGGCCATAATAACATGTTGTATCAGGGATGGAGTGGTATAGGGCCATAATAACATGTTGTATCAGGGATGGAGTGGTATAGGGCCATAATAACATGTATCAGGGATGGAGTGGTATAGGGCCATAATAACATGTTGTATCAGGGATGGAGTGGTATAGGGCCATAATAACATGTTGTATCAGGGATGGAGTGGTATAGGACCATAATAACATGTATCAGGGATGGAGTGGTATAGGACCATAATAACATGTATCAGGGATGGAGTGGTATAGATCCATAATAACATGTATCAGGGATGGAGTGGTATAGGGCCATAATAACATGTTGTATCAGGGATGGAGTGGTATAGGGCCATAATAACATGTATCAGGGATGGAGTGGTATAGGACCATAATAACTTGTTGTATCAGGGATGGAGTGGTATAGGACCATAATAACATGTTGTATCAGGGATGGAGTGGTATAGGACCATAATAACATGTATCAGGGATGGAGTGGTATAGGACCATAATAACATGTATCAGGGATGGAGTGGTATAGATCCATAATAACATGTATCAGGGATGGAGTGGTATAGGGCCATAATAACATGTTGTATCAGGGATGGAGTGGTATAGGGCCATAATAACATGTATCAGGGATGGAGTGGTATAGGACCATAATAACATGTATCAGGGATGGAGTGGTATAGGGCCATAATAACATGTTGTATCAGGGATGGAGTGGTATAGGACCATAATAACATGTATCAGGGATGGAGTGGTATAGGACCATAATAACATGTATCAGGGATGGAGTGGTATAGGACCATAATAACATGTTGTATCAGGGATGGAGTGGTATAGGGCCATAATAACATGTTGTATCAGGGATGGAGTGGTATAGGACCATAATAACATGTATCAGGGATGGAGTGGTATAGGACCATAATAACATGTATCAGGGATGGAGTGGTATAGGACCATAATAACATGTATCAGGGATGGAGTGGTATAGGTCCATAATAACATGTATCAGGGATGGAGTGGTATAGGGCCATAATAACATGTTGTATCAGGGATGGAGTGGTATAGGTCCATAATAACATGTATCAGGGATGGAGTGGTATAGGGCCATAATAACATGTATCAGGGATGGAGTGGTATAGGGCCATAATAACATGTTGTATCAGGGATGGAGTGGTATAGGGCCATAATAACATGTATCAGGGATGGAGTGGTATAGGACCATAATAACATGTTGTATCAGGGATGGAGTGGTATAGGGCCATAATAACATGTTGTATCAGGGATGGAGTGGTATAGGGCCATAATAACATGTTGTATCAGGGATGGAGTGGTATAGGACCATAATAACATGTTGTATCAGGGATGGAGTGGTATAGGACCATAATAACATGTTGTATCAGGGATGGAGTGGTATAGGACCATAATAACATGTTGTATCAGGGATGGAGTGGTATAGGTCCATAATAACATGTTGTATCAGGGATGGAGTGGTATAGGTCCATAATAACATGTATCAGGGATGGAGTGGTATAGGTCCATAATAACATGTTGTATCAGGGATGGAGTGGTATAGGACCATAATAACATGTTGTATCAGGGATGGAGTGGTATAGGGCCATAATAACATGTTGTATCAGGGATGGAGTGGTATAGGGCCATAATAACATGTATCAGGGATGGAGTGGTATAGGGCCATAATAACATGTATCAGGGATGGAGTGGTATAGGGCCATAATAACATGTATCAGGGATGGAGTGGTATAGGGCCATAATAACATGTATCAGGGATGGAGTGGTATAGGCCCATAATAACATGTATCAGGGATGGAGTGGTATAGGGCCATAATAACATGTTGTATCAGGGATGGAGTGGTATAGGGCCATAATAACATGTATCAGGGATGGAGTGGTATAAGGCCATAATAACATGTTGTATCAGAGATGGAGTGGTATAGGGCCATAATAACATGTATCAGGGATGGAGTGGTATAGGACCATAATAACATGTATCAGGGATGGAGTGGTATAGGTCCATAATAACATGTATCAGGGATGGAGTGGTATAGGACCATAATAACATGTATCAGGGATGGAGTGGTATAGGACCATAATAACATGTATCAGGGATGGAGTGGTATAGGACCATAATAACATGTATCAGGGATGGAGTGGTATAGGGCCATAATAACATGTTGTATCAGGGATGGAGTGGTATAGGGCCATAATAACATGTTGTATCAGGGATGGAGTGGTATAGGACCATAATAACATGTTGTATCAGGGATGGAGTGGTATAGGACCATAATAACATGTATCAGGGATGGAGTGGTATAGGGCCATAATAACATGTTGTATCAGGGATGGAGTGGTATAGGATCATAATAACATGTATCAGGGATGGAGTGGTATAGGACCATAATAACATGTTGTATCAGGGATGGAGTGGTATAGGACCATAATAACATGTTGTATCAGGGATGGAGTGGTATAGGATCATAATAACATGTATCAGGGATGGAGTGGTATAGGACCATAATAACATGTTGTATCAGGGATGGAGTGGTATAGGGCCATAATAACATGTTGTATCAGGGATGGAGTGGTATAGGGCCATAATAACATGTATCAGGGATGGAGTGGTATAGGACCATAATAACATGTTGTATCAGGGATGGAGTGGTATAGGGCCATAATAACATGTTGTATCAGGGATGGAGTGGTATAGGGCCATAATAACATGTTGTATCAGGGATGGAGTGGTATAGGACCATAATAACATGTATCAGAGATGGAGTGGTATAGGACCATAATAACATGTATCAGGGATGGAGTGGTATAGGACCATAATAACATGTATCAGGGATGGAGTGGTATAGGGCCATAATAACATGTTGTATCAGGGATGGAGTGGTATAGGGCCATAATAACATGTTGTATCAGGGATGGAGTGGTATAGGACCATAATAACATGTTGTATCAGGGATGGAGTGGTATAGGACCATAATAACATGTTGTATCAGGGATGGAGTGGTATAGGACCATAATAACATGTTGTATCAGGGATGGAGTGGTATAGGACCATAATAACATGTATCAGGGATGGAGTGGTATAGGACCATAATAACATGTTGTATCAGGGATGGAGTGGTATAGGGCCATAATAACATGTTGTATCAGGGATGGAGTGGTATAGGACCATAATAACATGTATCAGGGATGGAGTGGTATAGGGCCATAATAACATGTATCAGGGATGGAGTGGTATAGGACCATAATAACATGTATCAGGGATGGAGTGGTATAGGACCATAATAACATGTATCAGGGATGGAGTGGTATAGGACCATAATAACATGTATCAGGGATGGAGTGGTATAGGGCCATAATAACATGTATCAGGGATGGAGTGGTATAGGGCCATAATAACATGTATCAGGGATGGAGTGGTATAGGGCCATAATAACATGTATCAGGGATGGAGTGGTATAGGTCCATAATAACATGTATCAGGGATGGAGTGGTATAGGGCCATAATAACATGTTGTATCAGGGATGGAGTGGTATAGGACCATAATAACATGTTGTATCAGGGATGGAGTGGTATAGGACCATAATAACATGTTGTATCAGGGATGGAGTGGTATAGGACCATAATAACATGTATCAGGGATGGAGTGGTATAGGACCATAATAACATGTATCAGGGATGGAGTGGTATAGGTCCATAATAACATGTATCAGGGATGGAGTGGTATAGGGCCATAATAACATGTTGTATCAGGGATGGAGTGGTATAGGTCCATAATAACATGTATCAGGGATGGAGTGGTATAGGGCCATAATAACATGTATCAGGGATGGAGTGGTATAGGACCATAATAACATGTTGTATCAGGGATGGAGTGGTATAGGGCCATAATAACATGTATCAGGGATGGAGTGGTATAGGACCATAATAACATGTTGTATCAGGGATGGAGTGGTATAGGGCCATAATAACATGTTGTATCAGGGATGGAGTGGTATAGGACCATAATAACATGTTGTATCAGGGATGGAGTGGTATAGGGCCATAATAACATGTATCAGGGATGGAGTGGTATAGGACCATAATAACATGTTGTATCAGGGATGGAGTGGTATAGGTCCATAATAACATGTTGTATCAGGGATGGAGTGGTATAGGTCCATAATAACATGTATCAGTGATGGAGTGGTATAGGTCCATAATAACATGTTGTATCAGGGATGGATTGGTATAGGTCCATAATAACATGTTGTATCAGGGATGGAGTGGTATAGGGCCATAATAACATGTATCAGGGATGGAGTGGTATAGGGCCATAATAACATGTTGTATCAGGGATGGAGTGGTATAGGTCCATAATAACATGTAACAGGGATGGAGTGGTATAGGACCATAATAACATGTATCAGGGATGGAGTGGTATAGGACCATAATAACATGTATCAGGGATGGAGTGGTATAGGTCCATAATAACATGTATCAGGGATGGAGTGGTATAGGGCCATAATAACATGTTGTATCAGGGATGGAGTGGTATAGGTCCATAATAACATGTATCAGGGATGGAGTGGTATAGGGCCATAATAACATGTATCAGGGATGGAGTGGTATAGGGCCATAATAACATGTTGTATCAGGGATGGAGTGGTATAGGTCCATAATAACATGTTGTATCAGGGATGGAGTGGTATAGGGCCATAATAACATGTTGTATCAGGGATGGAGTGGTATAGGGCCATAATAACATGTATCAGGGATGGAGTGGTATAGGACCATAATAACATGTTGTATCAGGGATTTAGTAGTATAGGGCCATAATAACATGTTGTATCAGGAATGGAGTGGTATAGGACCATAATAACATGTTGTATCAGGGATGGAGTGGTATAGGGCCATAATATCATGTATCAGGGATGGAGTGGTATAGGACCATAATAACATGTTGTATCAGGGATGGAGTGGTATAGGTCCATAATAACATGTTGTATCAGGGATGGAGTGGTATAGGTCCATAATAACATGTATCAGGGATGGAGTGGTATAGGTCCATAATAACATGTTGTATCAGGGATGGAGTGGTATAGGTCCATAATAACATGTTGTATCAGGGATGGAGTGGTATAGGGCCATAATAACATGTATCAGAGATGGAGTGGTATAGGACCATAATAACATGTATCAGGGATGGAGTGGTATAGGACCATAATAACATGTATCAGGGATGGAGTGGTATAGGGCCATAATAACATGTTGTATCAGGGATGGAGTGGTATAGGGCCATAATAACATGTTGTATCAGGGATGGAGTGGTATAGGACCATAATAACATGTTGTATCAGGGATGGAGTGGTATAGGACCATAATAACATGTTGTATCAGGGATGGAGTGGTATAGGACCATAATAACATGTTGTATCAGGGATGGAGTGGTATAGGACCATAATAACATGTATCAGGGATGGAGTGGTATAGGACCATAATAACATGTTGTATCAGGGATGGAGTGGTATAGGGCCATAATAACATGTTGTATCAGGGATGGAGTGGTATAGGACCATAATAACATGTATCAGGGATGGAGTGGTATAGGGCCATAATAACATGTATCAGGGATGGAGTGGTATAGGACCATAATAACATGTATCAGGGATGGAGTGGTATAGGACCATAATAACATGTATCAGGGATGGAGTGGTATAGGACCATAATAACATGTATCAGGGATGGAGTGGTATAGGGCCATAATAACATGTATCAGGGATGGAGTGGTATAGGGCCATAATAACATGTATCAGGGATGGAGTGGTATAGGGCCATAATAACATGTATCAGGGATGGAGTGGTATAGGTCCATAATAACATGTATCAGGGATGGAGTGGTATAGGGCCATAATAACATGTTGTATCAGGGATGGAGTGGTATAGGACCATAATAACATGTTGTATCAGGGATGGAGTGGTATAGGGCCATAATAACATGTTGTATCAGGGATGGAGTGGTATAGGACCATAATAACATGTATCAGGGATGGAGTGGTATAGGACCATAATAACATGTATCAGGGATGGAGTGGTATAGGGCCATAATAACATGTTGTATCAGGGATGGAGTGGTATAGGTCCATAATAACATGTATCAGGGATGGAGTGGTATAGGGCCATAATAACATGTATCAGGGATGGAGTGGTATAGGACCATAATAACATGTTGTATCAGGGATGGAGTGGTATAGGGCCATAATAACATGTATCAGGGATGGAGTGGTATAGGACCATAATAACATGTTGTATCAGGGATGGAGTGGTATAGGGCCATAATAACATGTTGTATCAGGGATGGAGTGGTATAGGACCATAATAACATGTTGTATCAGGGATGGAGTGGTATAGGGCCATAATAACATGTATCAGGGATGGAGTGGTATAGGACCATAATAACATGTTGTATCAGGGATGGAGTGGTATAGGTCCATAATAACATGTTGTATCAGGGATGGAGTGGTATAGGTCCATAATAACATGTATCAGTGATGGAGTGGTATAGGTCCATAATAACATGTTGTATCAGGGATGGATTGGTATAGGTCCATAATAACATGTTGTATCAGGGATGGAGTGGTATAGGGCCATAATAACATGTATCAGGGATGGAGTGGTATAGGGCCATAATAACATGTTGTATCAGGGATGGAGTGGTATAGGTCCATAATAACATGTAACAGGGATGGAGTGGTATAGGACCATAATAACATGTATCAGGGATGGAGTGGTATAGGACCATAATAACATGTATCAGGGATGGAGTGGTATAGGTCCATAATAACATGTATCAGGGATGGAGTGGTATAGGGCCATAATAACATGTTGTATCAGGGATGGAGTGGTATAGGTCCATAATAACATGTATCAGGGATGGAGTGGTATAGGGCCATAATAACATGTATCAGGGATGGAGTGGTATAGGGCCATAATAACATGTTGTATCAGGGATGGAGTGGTATAGGTCCATAATAACATGTTGTATCAGGGATGGAGTGGTATAGGGCCATAATAACATGTTGTATCAGGGATGGAGTGGTATAGGGCCATAATAACATGTATCAGGGATGGAGTGGTATAGGACCATAATAACATGTTGTATCAGGGATGGAGTGGTATAGGGCCATAATAACATGTATCAGGGATGGAGTGGTATAGGGCCATAATAACATGTTGTATCAGGGATGGAGTGGTATAGGTCCATAATAACATGTTGTATCAGGGATGGAGTGGTATAGGTCCATAATAACATGTTGTATCAGGGATGGAGTGGTATAGGGCCATAATAACATGTATCAGGGATGGAGTGGTATAGGGCCATAATAACATGTATCAGGGACGGAGTGGTATAGGTCCATAATAACATGTATCAGGGATGGAGTGGTATAGGTCCATAATAACATGTATCAGGGATGGAGTGGTATAGGACCATAATAACATGTATCAGGGATGGAGTGGTATAGGACCATAATAACATGTTGTATCAGGGATGGAGTGGTATAGGTCCATAATAACATGTATCAGGGATGGAGTGGTATAGGACCATAATAACATGTTGTATCAGGGATGGAGTGGTATAGGACCATAATAACATGTTGTATCAGGGATGGAGTGGTATAGGACCATAATAACATGTATCAGGGATGGAGTGGTATAGGACCATAACAACATGTATCAGGGATGGAGTGGTATAGGGCCATAATAACATGTTGTATCAGGGATGGAGTGGTATAGGACCATAATAACATGTATCAGGAAAGGATTTATATTGGAACAATACACACTGCAAGCCTAGCACACTTTCATCATCATTTAGCTGCTACAGGCTAGCGATTAGCATGTCTCACTATGAAATGTCCTGATAATACAATGATCTGATAAGGTCTGCTGATGGCTATCTCTCTCAATAGCAAGGCCATGCTCACTGAGTCTGTACATAGTCAAAGCTTTCCTTAATTTTGATTCAGTCACAGTGGTCAGGTATTCTGCCACTGTGTCCTCTCTGTTTAGGGTCAGTCACAGTGGTCAGGTATTCTGCCACTGTGTACTCTCTGTTTAGGGTCAGTCAGTGGTCAGGTATTCTGCCACTGTGTCCTCTCTGTTTAGGGTCAGTCACAGTGGTCAGGTATTCTGCCACTGTGTCCTCTCTGTTTAGGGTCAGTCAGTGGTCAGGTATTCTGCCACTGTGTACTCTCTGTTTAGGGTCAGTCAGTGGTCAGGTATTCTGCCACTGTGTACTCTCTGTTTAGGGTCAGTCACAGTAGTCAGGTATTCTGCCACTGTGTACTCTCTGTTTAGGGTCAGTCCCAGTGGTCAGTTATTCTGCCACTATGTACTCTCTGTTTAGGGCCAGTCACAGTGATCAGGTATTCTGCCACTGTGTACTCTCTGTTTAGGGTCAGTCCCAGTGGTCAGGTATTCTGCCACTGTGCACTCTCTGTTTAGGGTCAGTCCCAGTGGTCAGGTATTCTGCCACTGTGTCCTCTCTGTTTAGGGCCAAATAACATTCTAGTTTGCTCTGTTTTGTTGTTGATTCTTTCCAATGTGTCAAGGAATTATCTTTTAGTTTTCTCATGATTTGGTGAAGTCTAATCGTGTTGCTCTCTTATGGCTCTGTGGGGTCTGTGTTTGTAAGCAGAGTAAAATAAGGACCAGAAGGTTTGATAATCACTTTGTTTTAGGTGGTGGTAGAATGTAATTGCTGTTTTCTGGATTGTGATAATTACTGTGAATCGTCCTAATTCTGCTCTACATGCATTATTTGGTGTTTTAAGGTGTACACGGGATATTTTTGCAGAAGTCTCAGTTGTCTCATTTAGTAAATTCTTGGTTGGTTGAGTGGACCCCAGACCTCACAACCATAGAGGCCAATGGGTTATATAACTGATTTCGTTTATTTTTTTGACAGATCATAATTGTGATGTGAAATGTTATGTTCCTTTTGACGGCGTAGAAGGCTCTTCTTGCCTTGGATCTCAGATCAGTCACATCTTTGTGGACGTTGTATGGTGGTGATGTTTAACAATAGCTATTAGTTTAGCTATTTGTGTGTTCTCCAGGGCAACAGTGTCGAGGTGGAATTTGTTTTTGTTGTCCTGGCAACTCAATCAATCAATCAAGTTTATTTTATATAGCCCTTCGTACATCAGCTAATGTCTCGAAGTGCTGTACAGAGACCCAGCCTAAAACCCCAAACAGCTAGAATGCAGGTGTAGAAGCACGGTGGCTAGGAAAAACTCCCTAGAAAGGCCAAAACCTAGGAAGAAACCTAGAGAGGAACCAGGCTATGAGGGGTGGCCAGTCCTCTTCTGGCTGTGCCGGGTGGAGATTATAACAGAACTATGCCAAGATGTTCAAAAATGTTCATAAGTGACAAGCATGGTCAAATAATAATCATGAATAATATTCAGTTGGCTTTTCATAGCCGATCATTAAGAGTTGAAAAACAACAGGTCTGGGACAGGTGGCGGTTCCATAACCGCAGGCAGAACAGCAGCAAGGCCAGGCGGACTGGGGACAGCAAGGAGCCACCACGCCCGGCAGTCCCGACGTATGGTCCTAGGGCCCAGGTCCTCCGAGAGAAAGAAAGAGAGAAGGAGAAAATTAGAGAGAGCCAAGATTTTCAAAATGTTCATAAATACAAGCATGGTCAAATAATAATCAGGAATAAATCTGTTGGCTTTTCATAGCCGATCATTAAGAGTTGAAAACAGCAGGTCTGGGACAGGTAGGGGTTCCGTAACCGCAGGCAGAACCGTTGAAACTGGAATCGCAGCAAGGCCAGGCGGACTGGGGGCAGCAGGGAGTCGTCATGCCCGGTAGTCCTGACGTATGGTCCTAGGGCTCAGGTTCTCAGAGAGAGAAAGAAAGAGAGAACGAGAGAATTAGGGAAAGCATACTTAAATTCACACAGGACACTGGATAAGACAGGAGAAGTACTCCAGGTATAACCAACTGACCCCAGCCCCCCGACACAAACTTCTGCAGCATAAATACTGGAGGCTGAGACAGGAGCGGTCAGGAGACACTGTGGCCCCATCCGAAGATACCCCCGGACAGGGCCAAATAGGAAGGATATAACCCCACCCACTTTGCCAAAGCACAGCCCCCGCACCACTGGAGGGATATCTTCAACCACCAACTTATAATCCTGAGACAAGGCCGAGTATAGCCAACAAAGATCTCCACCACAGCACAAACCAAGGGGGGGCGCCAACCCAGACAGGAAGATCACGTCAGTAACTCAACCCACTCAAGTGACGCACCCCTCCCAGGGACGGCATGAAAGAGCACCAGTAAGCCAGTGACTCAGCCCCTGTAACAGGGTTAGAGGCAGAGAATCCCAGTGGAGAGAGGGGAACCGGCCAGGCAGAGACAGCAAGGGCGGTTCGTTGCTCCAGAGCGTTTCCGTTCACCTTCACACTCCTGGGCCAGACTACACTCAATCATATGACCTACTGAAGAGATGAGTCTTCAGTAAAGACTTAAAGGTTGAGACCGAGTCTGCGTCTCTCACATGGGTAGGCAGACTGTTCCATAAAAATGGAGATCTATAGGAGAAAGCCCTGCCTCCCGCTGTTTGCTTAGAAATTCTAGGTACAATTAGGAGGCCTGCGTCTTGTGACCGTAGCGTACGTATTGGTATGTACGGCAGGACCAACTCGGAAAGATAGGTAGGAGCAAGCCCATGTAACGCTTTATAGGTTAACAGTAAAACCTTGAAATCAGCCCTTGCCTTAACAGGAAGCCAGTGTAGGGAAGCTAGCACTGGAGTAATATGATCAAATTTCTTGGTTCTAGTCAGGATTCTAGCAGCCGTATTTAGCACTAACTGAAGTTTATTTAGTGCTTTATCCGGGTAGCCGGAAAGTAGAGCATTGCAGTAGTCTACTGGACCTTTTTTGGAACACCATTATTTTTGTCTTATTGAGATTCACTGTCAGGGCCCAGGTCTGACAGAATCTGTGCAGAAGATGTAGGTTCTACTGTAGGCCCTCCTTGGTTGGGGACAGAAGCACAATATCACCTGTTATGTGGTGTTGCTGTTTAGGTATAGTGTGTGTGCTCTAGGGCAAAAGTGTTGAGGTGGAATTTGTATTTATGATCCAGGCAACTATGCTGAACAAAAATATATATGTAATGTGCAACAATTTCAATGCATTTACCAAGTTACAGTACAAGGAATTCATTAAATTGAAATAAATTGATTAGGCCCTAATCCATAGATTGCACATGACTGGGCAGGGGCACAGCCAATCCGATTGAGTTTTATTGTAGCCATACATACTCCTCAGTTTAATGTCCGAGATCCCGTAGCTGAAGATGCCAGATGTGGAGGTCCTTGGCTGGCGTGGTTACACGTGGATTGGTGTAGACATTCCTGTAGTCAGCCAATTGTACGCTCCTTCAAAACTTGAGACATTTGTGGCATTGTGTTGTGTGACAAAACTGTATTTTTTTAAATTTTTATTTAACCTTTATTTAACTAGGCAAGTCAGCTAAGGACAAATTCTTATTTACAATGACGGCCTACATTTGTGACCAACCACCTGGATTCGGTCCTATGGAGCAACATTTGAAATGGTGTTTTTTACATTGGATAAAAGTAGAGAAAATGGTATATCAATCTCTGCAGTTGAGGAACAACGGAAAAGTAATTCTGCTTTGAAAGTTGAAATCCCACTTTTGAGAAAATGGCCCTTGAATGTTTTGATACACCTACTGGAGAGTTATTCCTTGTCTACACCCATTCAGCATCGTTCACACCCTCTTAAGTCTTAGCCCCACCCATCTCTTTAAGGATTTACGTGTGAGGCCATGCACTAAACAACCAAAGATTTCAAGACAAAAACGCTGCTTTATACCACGTACAGTTGAAGTCAGAAGTTTACATACACTTAGGTTGGAGTCATTAAAACTCGTTTTTCAACCACTTCACAAATTTCTTGTTAACAAACTTGTGACCTAACCAAAATATAAAAGAAAACATAGAATACTCAGGTCAGGGCGTGACACAGGCTGCATGTCATCAGCAGCCTGGTGGTCCAAAATAGCATAACTGGTGTATTTTAACATTTACATTACATTTAAGTCATTTAGCAGACGCTCTCCAACAAACACATCCGTTTAAAAATGTATTTAGGATATGTCAATCTACCAAACCAGGCAACTAAAAGCAATTTCTAAACTATATTTTGGTTCATTTCTAGCTTGTTAGCTAGCTAGCTAATGTTAAATTATCTGTATAAACGTTAAGTTAGCTGGCTAGCTAACGTTAAGTTAGCTGGGCAGCTAGCGTTAAGTTAGCTGTATAAACGTTAAGTTAGCTAGCTAGCTAACGTTAAGTTAGCTGTATAAACTTTAAGTTAGCTGGCTAGCCAGTTCAAATCATGACCATATCATAGCTGACGTCTTAACTTTAGCTAATTTGTCTTCATTATTACAGGAAAATAAACTCACAACAAGATCATTATATACAGAAAATAAGTTACGTGTCACGGCCGTCGAAAGAAGTGGACCAAAGTGCAGCATGGTTTTAGAATGTCGCCAACAAAACAAGAAACAAAATAAACGACCGTGAAGCTTACGAGGACAATAGTGCCATTAACAAAGATAACTTCCCACAAAGACAGATGGGAAAAAGGGCTGCCTAAGTATGATTTCCAATCAGAGACAACGATAGACAGCTGTCCCTGATTGAGAACCATACCCGGCCAAAACATAGAAACACAAATCATAGAAATAAAGAACATAGAATGCCCACCCAAATCACACCCTGACCAAATCAAATAGAGACATCTAAAGGCTCTCTATGGTCAGGGCGTGGCAGTATGGTTGTGAATGTGACTAAATAAAAGCAGGGCATTCTAGCGGAGAACTTGTAACGTAAACTCACCCCATTCCGTACAAATGTGCGCAACCGCGACATTCAAACGAGGCTACAAAGAAAACTAATGGGACTGTAGTGACTGTGTTGACTTCAACATCTGGGATGTGAACTACGTTTCTATTCAAGCGTTGATTGACATGGTAATGGCTCTATAGTATTGGAGAAAAGTAGAAAAAACAAACCCTTCGTTACATTGTGACGTGTCATGCCGTAACGTACAGCACGCATAAAGCTACTATTTCTGTCTTACAATCTCTCTCCACCAGGTGTAGCACTTCTCTCATCATTTAAAAACAAGAAATGGACAGTGACGGAGTAAGGGGGGATACCAAGTAATTTTTAGCTTCATCACTGCATGCGATCATGACTCTCAAAGCCGCTGTTTACTTCTGAAGATCACTTTAGCACCGCCCTAAAAACCCGATTTAAATTCGACACAAACCTTCAAATAGGTATGTAATGACACATTATTTAAACTCTCTATAGTGTTTTATTTACATTTTAGAGGCGATACGGTGATAAGTTGGACAGATCGAGTGAAAAAAAGCAGTTTTTTCCACACGACAACTGTCCTTCTCACTATCACGCATTAGTTTCGCTTCCCCACCCGCCATTTTTAAAAAGACCCGACGGGGTTCATTGCCTTGTTGAATCATGCAGAAACAAGCAGCGTGGAGCTCATGTCATTGATTTTGTTGAAAAGGGGAGAAATTGTGCTTTACATTGGTATTAATATTACAGTTGATCTGGAAGTATTATGTTTTTGGGACTCTAAAATAAGGTCAATTGTACGGACCAAGGCGATGTACAAAAGTGAGTGAGTTTACGTTACACAGTCTCGTTGGCCTAATATTATATCCTAATCTGACTTTGGTGCAGGTCATGTTGTTCTTCTCATTACCGTCTCTGGTAAACACAAACTATATCAAATAAAATCAAAGTTTTTTTGTCACATGCACAGGATAGAAAAGGTGTAAATGGCACAGTGCAATGTTTTCTTGCATAGTGGAGTCTTTTGTTTAGACATGTAGCTAGCTAGCTAGCTAGCTAAACAATGAACCATAATCTCAACTCATAACGTTAATACCATGTGTAACAGTATAACTTTAAACCGTCCCCTCGCCCCGACACGGGCGCGAACCAGGGACCCTCTGCACACATCGACAACGGTCGCCCACGAAGCAGCGTTACCCATCGCTCCACAAAAGCCACGGCCCTTGCAAAGCAAGGGGCAACACTACTTAAGTCTCAGAGCAAGTGACGTAACTGATTGAAATGCTACTAGCGCGTACCCACTAACTAGCTAGCCATTTCACATCCGTTACACTCACCCCCCTTTCAACCTCCTCCTTTTCCGCAGCAACCAGTGATCCGGGTCACGGCATCAATGTAACAGTATAACTTTAAACCGTCCCCTCGCCCCGACCCGGGCGCGAACCAGGGACCCTCTGCACACATCGACAACAGTCACCCACGAAGCAGCGTTACCCATCGCTCCACAAAAGCCACGGCCCTTGCAAAGCAAGGGGCAACACTACTTAAGTCTCAGAGCAAGTGACGTAACTGATTGAAATGCTACTAGCGCGTACCCACTAACTAGCTAGCCATTTCACATCCGTTACACATGCATGAATCTGCAGGTAACTAAATTTAACCAACTAGGTTCAATGTTAGTTAGCTAGCTAACAGTATGCTTTAACATGCAATGAAAATGACTTTGACAAAATTAGAAACATACAATATCTGAAAATGTAGCTAGCTAGATTCTCTTACCCATGGATGAACGCTTTCCCCTCTCGGTCACAGATGCCACGGTTGCCCTTAGTTTGAAGACGTAATCCGGAGACAGGTGTTCTCTTTTCGACTCCCTCTGCATAATATTTGCAATCAAACGCCAGAAATTTCTCCATCTCCTTAGCCATCATACTTCCACCGGGCATTCCACTGATTTCAAAACTCGGTCAACTTCTTTGTTGCTTTGATATCTTTGATATCTTTCAAAAAAGCCACGTTAGAAAGGATTACCTACACCTACTGAGCAGCTCATGTTATAGACAGAAGCATGCTACATGACAGACCAATCCGAACTCATCTCTCAGCATGTCCAGCCCATCCATTAGCCAATCATGGCTAGCGGAAAGGTTCCCCGACTTTTTCCGTGGCTAACCCAACTAGGCTGGTAATTTAACAATTGTATTCCTATCTACAGATGGCATATACGTTTCTTATTTAGGCACATGAAAGTTCACAAGTTCCAGAAGGCAATTCTGCCAAAAACAAAACCGCATTTTGATTAAAATGTATGTTTACTTTCAAATGCCTGTGAAGTATTAACATACGACATACGCCTAGTTTCCTGAAACGAGTCACATTTTAGAGCGGCCTTTTATTGTCCCCAGCACAAGGTGCACCAGTGTAATGAGCATGCTATTTAATCTGGCAAGTGGATGGATTATTTTGGCAAGTGGATGGATTATTTTTGGCAAATGGGGATTTGTTCACTAACAGGGATGTAAACAAGTTTGTGCCATTTATTTTTTGAGGATTACGTTTTTTTGTGCATAGGGAACATTTCTGGGATATTTTATTTCAGTTCATTAAACATGGGACCAACACTTTACATGTTGCGTTTATATTTTTGTTCAGTATAAAGATTTTCTCTCTCTCCTCCCCACATAGTCACCGCTGGGCGGGACATCACTGGGTTGAATATCACAGCACTGATTTCAAGATCTAATTGGCTTCTGTCTGCGAATACGTCACGATCATGATTAGAATTGATGATCGGATGTTTAGATTTCATTGTCTGGCTAGGGGACTGCTGAAGAAATCTGCTGAATTAGAGCGGTCGTTTGATTTGACGACAAAAACAGGTACATGCCAAATTGATTTTACACTTCACTGTGACAGATTTCGACGAGTTGTGGATTCAGTTCGCTGTAGGCAGGGGTTGAGAGACTGACCATGTTAGGACAGGAGAAATCAGAGATTCAAAGGAAAAGTTTAGTCGGCTCCAGTGGTCTGTGTATGGCAGACATGGCATGTCTTTCTAGTATGGCGTGCTCTAGGCGTTATTGTTGTGTTGTTGACTGTCTATAAACTAGCTGTCGGAAAGTTAAATCGTTCTGCTTTCTGTGTGGGAATCCTATTTCTTCCACTCTCTCTGCCCTTGTGGCGGAATGGGTGGATGTGCGTTTTCGACATCAATTTGCTATGCAATGTTTCCATTTTTTCATTCGTGACCATGCGCACTGAGCTTGCCAAAATGCTGAAACGTGAGGGGGAGGATGTTGTTAAAATAGACTGGCTAGCAGCAGCAGCAGAATCATCAAACTATTGCTTTTCAACGAGTCTACAATGTTTTCTCTAACTTTTTTGGAGTTGCGTTATTGCAACCTCCAAGTTACAACGCGTTACAGTAGTTGCATGGCTCCATATAGCCGATACGCTGATTTGGTAGTAGCAACGTTAGCAAGACACATCCTTCACATCTCACATGCTACCAATGAAGGATTGAACAGGTCCACTAGCTAAGTTAGCTCTGATCCAGGTCCCACTCAACTAGCTAGCTGATCCAGGTCCCACTCAGCTAGCTAGCTCTGATCCAGGTCCCACTCAGCTAGCTAGCTCTGATCCAGGTCTCACTCAACTAGCTAAGTTAGCTCTGGTCCAGGTCCCACTCAACTAGCTAGCTCTGATCAAGGTCCCACTCAACTAGCTAGCTCTGATCCAGGTCCCACTCAACTAGCTAAGTTAGCTCTGATCCAGGTCCCACTCAACTAGCTAAGTTAGCTCTGATCCAGGTCCCACTCAACTAGCTAAGTTAGCTCTGATCCAGGTCCCACTCAACTAGCTAAGTTAGCTCTGATCCAGGTCCCACTCAACTAGCTAAGTTAGCTCTGATCCAGGTCCCACTCAACTAGCTAGCTGATCCAGGTCCCACTCAGCTAGCTAGCTCTGATCCAGGTCCCACTCAGCTAGCTAGCTCTGATCCAGGTCTCACTCAACTAGCTAAGTTAGCTCTGGTCCAGGTCCCACTCAACTAGCTAAGTTAGCTCTGATCCAGGTCTCACTCAACTAGCTAAGTTAGCTCTGATCCAGGTCCCACTCAACTAGTTAGCTCTGATCCAGGTCCCACTCAACTAGCTAGCTCTGATCCAGGTCCCACTCAACTAGCTAAGTTAGCTCTGATCCAGGTCCCACTCAACTAGCTAAGTTAGCTCTGATCCAGGTCCCACTCAACTAGCTAAGTTAGCTCTGATCCAGGTCCCACTCAACTAGCTAAGTTAGCTCTGATCCAGGTCCCACTCAACTAGCTAAGTTAGCTCTGATCCAGGTCCCACTCAACTAGCTAAGTTAGCTCTGATCCAGGTCCCACTCAACTAGCTAAGTTAGCTCTGATCCAGGTCCCACTCAACTAGCTAGCTCTGATCCAGGTCCCACTCAGCTAGCTAGCTCTGATCCAGGTCCCACTCAACTAGCTAAGTTAGCTCTGATCCAGGTCCCACTCAACTAGCTAAGTTAGCTCTGATCCAGGTCCCACTCAGCTAGCTAAGTTAGCTCTGATCCAGGTCCCACTCAACTAGCTAAGTTAGCTCTGATCCAGGTCCCACTCAACTAGCTAAGTTAGCTCTGATCCAGGTCCCACTCAACTAGCTAAGTTAGCTCTGATCCAGGTCCCACTCAGCTAGCTAAGTTAGCTCTGATCCAGGTCCTACTCAACTAGCTAAGTTAGCTCTGATCCAGGTCCCACTCAACTAGCTAGCTCTGATCCAGGTCCCACTCAGCTAGCTAGCTCTGATCCAGGTCCCACTCAACTAGCTAAGTTAGCTCTGATCCAGGTCCCACTCCACTAGCTAAGTTAGCTCTGATCCAGGTCCCACTCAACTAGCTAAGTTAGCTCTGATCCAGGTCCCACTCAACTAGCTAAGTTAGCTCTGATCCAGGTCCCACTCAACTAGCTAAGTTAGCTCTGATCCAGGTCTCACTCAACTAGCTAAGTTAGCTCTGATCCAGGTCCCACTCAACTAGCTAAGTTAGCTCTGATACAGGTCCCACTCAGCTAGCTAGCTCTGATCCAGGTCTCACTCAACTAGCTAAGTTAGCTCTGGTCCAGGTCCCACTCAACTAGCTAGCTCTGATCCAGGTCCCACTCAACTAGCTAGCTCTGATCCAGGTCCCACTCAACTAGCTAAGTTAGCTCTGATCCAGGTCCCACTCAACTAGCTAAGTTAGCTCTGATCCAGGTCCCACTCAACTAGCTAAGTTAGCTCTGATCCAGGTCCCACTCAACTAGCTAAGTTAGCTCTGATCCAGGTCCCACTCAACTAGCTAAGTTAGCTCTGATCCAGGTCCCACTCAACTAGCTAGCTGATCCAGGTCCCACTCAGCTAGCTAGCTCTGATCCAGGTCCCACTCAGCTAGCTAGCTCTGATCCAGGTCTCACTCAACTAGCTAAGTTAGCTCTGGTCCAGGTCCCACTCAACTAGCTAAGTTAGCTCTGATCCAGGTCTCACTCAACTAGCTAAGTTAGCTCTGATCCAGGTCCCACTCAACTAGTTAGCTCTGATCCAGGTCCCACTCAACTAGCTAGCTCTGATCCAGGTCCCACTCAACTAGCTAAGTTAGCTCTGATCCAGGTCCCACTCAACTAGCTAAGTTAGCTCTGATCCAGGTCCCACTCAACTAGCTAAGTTAGCTCTGATCCAGGTCCCACTCAACTAGCTAAGTTAGCTCTGATCCAGGTCCCACTCAACTAGCTAAGTTAGCTCTGATCCAGGTCCCACTCAACTAGCTAAGTTAGCTCTGATCCAGGTCCCACTCAACTAGCTAAGTTAGCTCTGATCCAGGTCCCACTCAACTAGCTAGCTCTGATCCAGGTCCCACTCAGCTAGCTAGCTCTGATCCAGGTCCCACTCAACTAGCTAAGTTAGCTCTGATCCAGGTCCCACTCAACTAGCTAAGTTAGCTCTGATCCAGGTCCCACTCAGCTAGCTAAGTTAGCTCTGATCCAGGTCCCACTCAACTAGCTAAGTTAGCTCTGATCCAGGTCCCACTCAACTAGCTAAGTTAGCTCTGATCCAGGTCCCACTCAACTAGCTAAGTTAGCTCTGATCCAGGTCCCACTCAGCTAGCTAAGTTAGCTCTGATCCAGGTCCTACTCAACTAGCTAAGTTAGCTCTGATCCAGGTCCCACTCAACTAGCTAGCTCTGATCCAGGTCCCACTCAGCTAGCTAGCTCTGATCCAGGTCCCACTCAACTAGCTAAGTTAGCTCTGATCCAGGTCCCACTCCACTAGCTAAGTTAGCTCTGATCCAGGTCCCACTCAACTAGCTAAGTTAGCTCTGATCCAGGTCCCACTCAACTAGCTAAGTTAGCTCTGATCCAGGTCCCACTCAACTAGCTAAGTTAGCTCTGATCCAGGTCTCACTCAACTAGCTAAGTTAGCTCTGATCCAGGTCCCACTCAACTAGCTAAGTTAGCTCTGATCCAGGTCCCACTCAACTAGCTAAGTTAGCTCTGATCCAGGTCCCACTCAACTAGCTAAGTTAGCTCTGATCCAGGTCTCACTCAACTAGCTAAGTTAGCTCTGATCCAGGTCCCACTCAACTAGCTAAGTTAGCTCTGATCCAGGTCTCACTCAACTAGCTAAGTTAGCTCTGATCCAGGTCCCACTCAACTAGCTAAGTTAGCTCTGATCCAGGTCCCACTCAACTAGCTAAGTTAGCTCTGATCCAGGTCCCACTCAACTAGCTAAGTTAGCTCTGATCCAGGTCCCACTCAACTAGCTAAGTTAGCTCTGATCCAGGTCCCACTCAACTAGCTAGCTGATCCAGGTCCCACTCAGCTAGCTAGCTCTGATCCAGGTCCCACTCAGCTAGCTAGCTCTGATCCAGGTCTCACTCAACTAGCTAAGTTAGCTCTGGTCCAGGTCCCACTCAACTAGCTAAGTTAGCTCTGATCCAGGTCTCACTCAACTAGCTAAGTTAGCTCTGATCCAGGTCCCACTCAACTAGTTAGCTCTGATCCAGGTCCCACTCAACTAGCTAGCTCTGATCCAGGTCCCACTCAACTAGCTAGCTCTGATCCAGGTCCCACTCAACTAGCTAAGTTAGCTCTGATCCAGGTCCCACTCAACTAGCTAAGTTAGCTCTGATCCAGGTCCCACTCAACTAGCTAAGTTAGCTCTGATCCAGGTCCCACTCAACTAGCTAGCTCTGATCCAGGTCCCACTCAGCTAGCTAAGTTAGCTCTGATCCAGGTCCCACTCAACTAGCTAAGTTAGCTCTGATCCAGGTCCCACTCAACTAGCTAAGTTAGCTCTGATCCAGGTCCCACTCAACTAGCTAGCTCTGATCCAGGTCCCACTCAGCTAGCTAGCTCTGATCCAGGTCCCACTCAACTAGCTAAGTTAGCTCTGATCCAGGTCCCACTCAACTAGCTAAGTTAGCTCTGATCCAGGTCCCACTCAGCTAGCTAAGTTAGCTCTGATCCAGGTCCCACTCAACTAGCTAAGTTAGCTCTGATCCAGGTCCCACTCAACTAGCTAAGTTAGCTCTGATCCAGGTCCCACTCAACTAGCTAAGTTAGCTCTGATCCAGGTCCCACTCAGCTAGCTAAGTTAGCTCTGATCCAGGTCCCACTCAACTAGCTAAGTTTGCTCTGTTCCAGGTCCCACTCAACTAGCTAAGTTAGCTCTGATCCAGGTCTCACTCAACTAGCTAAGTTAGCTCTGATCCAGGTCCCACTCAGCTAGCTAAGTTAGCTCTGATCCAGGTCCCACTCAGCTAGCTAAGTTAGCTCTGATCCAGGTCCCACTCAACTAGCTAAATTAGCTCTGTTCCAGGTCCCACTCAACTAGCTAAATTAGCTCTGTTCCAGGTCCCACTCAACTAGCTAAATTAGCTCTGATCCAGGTCCCACTCAACTAGTTAGCTATGATCCAGGTCCCACTCAACTAGCTAAGTTAGCTCTGATCCAGGTCCCACTCAACTAGCTAAGTTAGCTCTGATCCAGGTCCCACTCAACTAGCTAAGTTAGCTCTGATCCAGGTCCCACTCAACTAGTTAGCTCTGATCCAGGTCCCACTCAACTAGTTAGCTCTGATCCAGGTCCCACTCAACTAGTTAGGTCTGATCCAGGTCCCACTCAACTAGTTAGCTCTGATCCAGGTCCCACTCAACTAGCTAAGTTAGCTCTGATCCAGGTCCCACTCAACTAGCTAGCTCTGATCCAGGTCCCACTCAACTAGCTAAGTTTGCTCTGATCCAGGTCTCACTCAACTAGCTAAGTTAGCTCTGATCCAGGTCCCACTCAACTAGCTAAGTTAGCTCTGATCCAGGTCCCACTCAACTAGCTAGCTCTGATCCAGGTCCCACTCAACTATCTAAGTAAGCTCTGATCCAGGTCCCACTCAACTAGCTAAGTTAGCTCTGGTCCAGGTCCCACTCAACTAGCTAAGTTAGCTCTGGTCCAGGTCCCACTCAGCTAGTTAGCTCTGATCCAGGTCCCACTCAACTAGCTAAGTTAGCTCTGGTCCAGGTCCCACTCAGCTAGTTAGCTCTGATCCAGGTCCCACTCAGCTAGTTAGCTCTGATCCAGGTCCCACTCAACTAGCTAGCTCTGATCCAGGTCCCACTCAACTAGCTAAGTTAGCTCTGATCCAGGTCCCACTCAACTAGCTAAGTTAGCTCTGATCCAGGTCCCACTCAACTAGCTAAGTTAGCTCTGATCCAGGTCCCACTCAACTAGCTAGCTCGGATCCAGGTCCCACTCAACTAGCTAAGTTAGTTCTGATCCAGGTCCCACTCAACTAGCTAAGTTAGCTCTGATCCAGGTCCCACTCAACTAGCTAAGTTAGTTCTGTTCCAGGTCCCACTCAACTAGCTAAGTTAGCTCTGATCCAGGTCCCACTCAACTAGCTAAGTTAGCTCTGATCCAGGTCCCACTCAACTAGCTAAGTTAGCTCTGATCCAGGTCCCACTCAACTAGCTAAGTTAGCTCTGATCCAGGTCCCACTCAACTAGCTAGCTCTGATCCAGGTCCCACTCAGCTAGCTAGCTCTGATCCAGGTCCCACTCAGCTAGCTAGCTCTGATCCAGGTCTCACTCAACTAGCTAAGTTAGCTCTGGTCCAGGTCCCACTCAACTAGCTAAGTTAGCTCTGATCCAGGTCTCACTCAACTAGCTAAGTTAGCTCTGATCCAGGTCCCACTCAACTAGTTAGCTCTGATCCAGGTCCCACTCAACTAGTTAGCTCTGATCCAGGTCCCACTCAACTAGTTAGCTCTGATCCAGGTCCCACTCAACTAGCTAGCTCTGATCCAGGTCCCACTCAACTAGCTAAGTTAGCTCTGATCCAGGTCCCACTCAACTAGCTAAGTTAGCTCTGATCCAGGTCCCACTCAACTAGCTAAGTTAGCTCTGATCCAGGTCCCACTCAACTAGCTAAGTTAGCTCTGATCCAGGTCCCACTCAACTAGCTAGCTCTGATCCAGGTCCCACTCAACTAGCTAAGTTAGCTCTGATCCAGGTCCCACTCAACTAGCTAAGTTAGCTCTGATCCAGGTCCCACTCAACTAGCTAAGTTAGCTCTGATCCAGGTCCCACTCAACTAGCTAGCTCTGATCCAGGTCCCACTCAGCTAGCTAGCTCTGATCCAGGTCCCACTCAACTAGCTAAGTTAGCTCTGATCCAGGTCCCACTCAACTAGCTAAGTTAGCTCTGATCCAGGTCCCACTCAGCTAGCTAAGTTAGCTCTGATCCAGGTCCCACTCAACTAGCTAAGTTAGCTCTGATCCAGGTCCCACTCAACTAGCTAAGTTAGCTCTGATCCAGGTCCCACTCAACTAGCTAAGTTAGCTCTGATCCAGGTCCCACTCAGCTAGCTAAGTTAGCTCTGATCCAGGTCCTACTCAACTAGCTAAGTTAGCTCTGATCCAGGTCCCACTCAACTAGCTAAGTTAGCTCTGATCCAGGTCCCACTCAACTAGCTAAGTTTGCTCTGTTCCAGGTCCCACTCAACTAGCTAAGTTAGCTCTGATCCAGGTCTCACTCAACTAGCTAAGTTAGCTCTGATCCAGGTCCCACTCAGCTAGCTAAGTTAGCTCTGATCCAGGTCCCACTCAGCTAGCTAAGTTAGCTCTGATCCAGGTCCCACTCAACTAGCTAAATTAGCTCTGTTCCAGGTCCCACTCAACTAGCTAAATTAGCTCTGTTCCAGGTCCCACTCAACTAGCTAAATTAGCTCTGATCCAGGTCCCACTCAACTAGCTAAGTTAGCTATGATCCAGGTCCCACTCAACTAGCTAAGTTAGCTATGATCCAGGTCCCACTCAACTAGTTAGCTATGATCCAGGTCCCACTCAACTAGCTAAGTTAGCTCTGATCCAGGTCCCACTCAACTAGCTAAGTTAGCTCTGATCCAGGTCCCACTCAACTAGCTAAGTTAGCTCTGATCCAGGTCCCACTCAACTAGTTAGGTCTGATCCAGGTCCCACTCAACTAGTTAGCTCTGATCCAGGTCCCACTCAACTAGCTAAGTTAGCTCTGATCCAGGTCCCACTCAACTAGCTAGCTCTGATCCAGGTCCCACTCAACTAGCTAAGTTAGCTCTGATCCAGGTCTCACTCAACTAGCTAAGTTAGCTCTGATCCAGGTCCCACTCAACTAGCTAAGTTAGCTCTGATCCAGGTCCCACTCAACTAGCTAGCTCTGATCCAGGTCCCACTCAACTATCTAAGTAAGCTCTGATCCAGGTCCCACTCAACTAGCTAAGTTAGCTCTGGTCCAGGTCCCACTCAACTAGCTAAGTTAGCTCTGGTCCAGGTCCCACTCAGCTAGTTAGCTCTGATCCAGGTCCCACTCAACTAGCTAAGTTAGCTCTGGTCCAGGTCCCACTCAGCTAGTTAGCTCTGATCCAGGTCCCACTCAGCTAGTTAGCTCTGATCCAGGTCCCACTCAACTAGCTAGCTCTGATCCAGGTCCCACTCAACTAGCTAAGTTAGCTCTGATCCAGGTCCCACTCAACTAGCTAAGTTAGCTCGGATCCAGGTCCCACTCAACTAGCTAAGTTAGTTCTGATCCAGGTCCCACTCAACTAGCTAAGTTAGCTCTGATCCAGGTCCCACTCAACTAGCTAAGTTAGTTCTGTTCCAGGTCCCACTCAACTAGCTAAGTTAGTTCTGTTCCAGGTCCCACTCAACTAGCTAAGTTAGCTCTGATCCAGGTCCCACTCAGCTAGCTAAGTTAGCTCTGATCCAGGTCCCACTCAACTAGCTAGCTATGATCCAGTTCCTACTCATCTAGCTAGCTCTGATCCAGGTCCCACTCAACTAGCTAAGTTAGCTCTGGTCCAGGTCCCACTCAACTAGCTAAGTTAGCTCTGATCCAGGTCCCACTCAACTAGCTAAGTTAGCTCTGATCCAGGTCCCACTCAACTAGTTAGCTCTGATCCAGGTCCCACTCAACTAGCTAAGTTAGCTCTGATCCAGGTCCCACTCAGCTAGCTAAGTTAGCTCTGATCCAGGTCCCACTCAACTAGCTAAGTTAGCTCTGATCCAGGTCCCACTCAACTAGCTAAGTTAGCTCTGATCCAGGTCCCACTCAACTAGCTAAGTTAGCTCTGATCCAGGTCCCACTCAACTAGCTAAGTTAGCTCTGATCCAGGTCCCACTCAACTAGCTAAGTTAGCTCTGGTCCAGGTCCCACTCAACTAGCTAAGTTAGCTCTGATCCAGGTCCCACTCAACTAGCTAAGTTAGCTCTGGTCCAGGTCCCACTCAACTAGCTAAGTTAGCTCTGGTCCAGGTCCCACTCAACTAGCTAAGTTAGCTCTGATCCAGGTCCCACTCAACTAGCTAAGTTAGCTCTGGTCCAGGTCCCACTCAACTAGCTAAGTTAGCTCTGATCCAGGTCCCACTCAACTAGCTAAGTTAGCTCTGGTCCAGGTCCCACTCAACTAGCTAGCTCTGATCCAGGTCCCACTCATCTAGCTAAGTTAGCTCTGATCCAGGTCCCACTCAACTAGCTAAGTTAGCTCTGATCCAGGTCCCACTCATCTAGCTAAGTTAGCTCTTATCCAGGTCCCACTCATCTAGCTAGCTCTGATCCAGGTCTACTTTACTACTATAGTTTTATAATCTGAGTGTATGAAATGTCCACAGGTGTGTTACCTGTTCAACTACATTTCATGTGATGGTCAATTGACATCTCTCTTCCAGTCTATTAAAACCATAGTGATCACTAGTGCCTAAAAGACAGTTTTAACATGGGCAGTGCCATTGATGACTTTCACCACTTTGAAGTATTTTTTATTTTTATTTTATTTTACCGTTATTTTACCAGGTAATTTGACTGAGAACACGTTCTCATTTGCAGCAACGACCTGGGGAATAGTTACAGGGGAGAGGAGGGGGATGAATGAGCCAATTGTAAACTGGGGATTATTAGGTGACCATGATGGTTTGAGGGCCAGATTGGGGATTTAGCCAGGACACCGGGGTTAACACCCCTACTCTTACGATAAGTGCCATGGGATCTTTAATGACCTCAGAGTCAGGACACCCGTTTAACGTCCCATCCGAAAGACGGCACCCTAAGTAGTCAACTGGGTGGGACTTCCTATTGGTTAAGGAAGGATCACATAATTCCAACCATGTCATTGGGAGGGATCAGCCAATGAAATATACTTGTGAGCAAACATTCCATAACTGCAAGTGATAGTAAATCACCAACCTTGTCTTTATACCTGATCGGACAACACCCTCCAGGGGGCAGTAAATCACCAACCTTGTCTTAATACCTGTTCAGACAACATCCTCCAGGGGGCAGTAAATCACCAACCTTGTCTTTATACCTGTTCAGACAACACCCTCCAGGGGGCAGTAAATCACCAACCTTGTCTTTATACCTGATCGGACAACACCCTCCAGGGGGCAGTAAATCACCAACCTTGTCTTTATACCTGTTCAGACTACACCCTCCAGGGGGCAGTAAATCACTAACCTTGTCTTTATACCTGTTCAGACAACACCCTCCAGGGGGCAGTAAATCACCAACCTTGTCTTTATACCTGTTCAGACAACACCCTCCAGGGGGCAGTAAATCACCAACCTTGTCTTTATACCTGTTCAGACAACACCCTCCAAGGGGCAGTAAATCACTAACCTTGTCTTTATACCTGTTCAGACAACACCCTCCAGGGGGCAGTAAATCACTAACCTTGTCTTTATACCTGTTCAGACAACACCCTCCAGGGGGCAGTAAATCACCAACCTTGTCTTTATACCTGTTCAGACAACACCCTCCAGGGGGCAGTAAATCACCAACCTTGTCTTTATACCTGTTCAGACAACACCCTCCAGGGGGCAGTAAATCACCAACCTTGTCTTTATACCTGTTCAGACAACACCCTCCAGGGGGCAGTATGCACCCTTTCAGTTTGATTACCAACTCATAGAAGTCATAGAAGTAGGAAATGTACCACTTCAAAATGGAGCTGGCCTTAATGGTGCTGCCCATGCCCACACAGACGCCATAATGGGACAGATAAAAGAGGAGTCCTCTATCATTCTCTATGATTAAAACACACCACCATAGAATAAGTGTGATGTTTATGAAAATGATATGACAACTCTAAATATAAACATATAAAGCAGTCTATTATGGAAAAGCTGAAATGAGATCTTCTGGTTAATAAAGTTTCCATTGATTCCACTCTAACTGATGACACTCTCGTGTCTTGCAGCACCTCGGGGAGACAAAGACACCGCAGCATGTCTCAGCCCAGGAGACTGAGCTAGCATGACCAGCCAGACCACCATAACCCCCGGACAGACGGACAGACAGTATCTGCTGCCTGGCCGTAGGCCTATCTGGCCCTGCTGCCTAGACCTCACCCCGGCCCTGCTGCCTAGACCTCACCCCGGCCCTGCTTCCTAGACCTCACCCCGGCCCGGCCCTGCTTCCTAGACCTCACCCCGGCCCTGCTTCCTAGACCTCACCCCGGCCCTGCTTCCTAGACCTCACCCCGGCCCTGCTTCCTAGACCTCACCCCGGCCCGGCCCTGCTGCCTAGACCTCACCCCGGCCCTGCTGCCTAGACCTCACCCTGGCCCTGCTTCCTAGACCTCACCCCGGCCCTGCTGCCTAGACCTCACCCCGGCCCTGCTGCCTAGACCTCACCCCGGCCCTGCTTCCTAGACCTCACCCCGGCCCTGCTGCCTAGACCTCACCCCGGCCCTGCTGCCTAGACCTCACCCTGGCCCTGCTTCCTAGACCTCACCCCGGCCCTGCTTCCTAGACCTCACCCCGGCCCTGCTCTGCTTCCTAGACCTCACCCCGGCCCGGCCCTGCTTCCTAGACCTCACCCCGGCCCGGCCCTGCTGCCTAGACCTCACCCCGGCCCTGCTTCCTAGACCTCACCCCGGCCCTGCTTCCTAGACCTCACCCCGGTCTGGCCCTGCTGCCTAGACCTCACCCCGGTCTGGCCCTGCTGCCTAGACCTCACCCCGGTCTGGCCCTGCTGCCTAGACCTCACCCCGGTCTGGCCCTGCTGCCTAGACCTCACCCCGGTCTGGCCCTGCTGCCTAGACCTCACCCCGGTCTGGCCCTGCTGCCTAGACCTCACCCCGGTCTGGCCCTGCTGCCTAGACCTCACCCCGGTCTGGCCCTGCTGCCTAGACCTCACCCCGGCCCGGCTCTGCTGCCTAGACCTCACCCCGGCCCTGCTTCCTAGACCTCACCCCGGCCCTGCTGCCTAGACCTCACCCCGGCCCTGCTTCCTAGACCTCACCCCGGCCCGGCCCTGCTTCCTAGACCTCACCCCGGCCCGGCCCTGCTTCCTAGACCTCACCCCGGCCCTGCTTCCTAGACCTCACCCCGGCCCTGCTGCCTAGACCTCACCCCGGCCCTGCTGCCTAGACCTCACCCCGGCCCTGCTTCCTAGACCTCACCCCGGCCCTGCTTCCTAGACCTCACCCCGGCCCTGCTGCCTAGACCTCACCCCGGCCCTGCTTCCTAGACCTCACCCCGGCCCGGCCCTGCTTCCTAGACCTCACCCCGGCCCGGCCCTGCTTCCTAGACCTCACCCCGGCCCGGCCCTGCTTCCTAGACCTCACCCCGGCCCGGCCCTGCTTCCTAGACCTCACCCCGGCCCTGCTGCCTAGACCTCACCCCGTGCCTGCTGCCTAGACCTCACCCCGGCCCTGCTTCCTAGACCTCACCCCGGCCCTGCTTCCTAGACCTCACCCCTGCTTCCTAGACCTCACCCCGGCCCGGCCCTGCTTCCTAGACCTCACCCCGGCCCGGCCCTGCTTCCTAGACCTCACCCCGGCCCGGCCCTGCTTCCTAGACCTCACCCCGGCCCTGCTTCCTAGACCTCACCCCGGCCCTGCTTCCTAGACCTCACCCCTGCTTCCTAGACCTCACCCCGGCCCGGCCCTGCTTCCTAGACCTCACCCCGGCCCTGCTGCCTAGACCTCACCCCGTGCCTGCTGCCTAGACCTCACCCCGGCCCTGCTTCCTAGACCTCACCCCGGCCCTGCTTCCTAGACCTCACCCCTGCTTCCTAGACCTCACCCCGGCCCGGCCCTGCTTCCTAGACCTCACCCCGGCCCGGCCCTGCTTCCTAGACCTCACCCCGGCCCTGCTGCCTAGACCTCACCCCGTGCCTGCTGCCTAGACCTCACCCCGGCCCTGCTTCCTAGACCTCACCCCGGCCCTGCTTCCTAGACCTCACCCCTGCTTCCTAGACCTCACCCCGGCCCGGCCCTGCTTCCTAGACCTCACCCCGGCCCTGCTTCCTAGACCTCACCCCGGCCTGGCCCTGCTGCCTAGACCTCACCCCGGCCCTGCTGCCTAGACCTCACCCCGGCCCTGCTGCCTAGACCTCACCCCGGCCCTGCTTCCTAGACCTCACCCCGGCCCTGCTTCCTAGACCTCACCCCGGCCCTGCTTCCTAGACCTCACCCCGGCCCTGCTTCCTAGACCTCACCCCGGCCCGGCCCTGCTTCCTAGACCTCACCCCGGCCCTGCTGCCTAGACCTCACCCCGGCCCTGCTTCCTAGACCTCACCCCGGCCCTGCTTCCTAGACCTCACCCCGGCCCTGCTGCCTAGACCTCACCCCGGCCTGGCCCTGCTTCCTAGACCTCACCCCGGCCCGGCCCTGCTTCCTAGACCTCACCCCGGCCCGGCCCTGCTTCCTAGACCTCACCCCGGCCCTGCTTCCTAGACCTCACCCCGGCCCTGCTGCCTAGACCTCACCCTGGTCTGGCCCTGCTTCCTAGACCTCACCCCGGCCCGGCCCTGCTTCCTAGACCTCACCCCGGCCCTGCTTCCTAGACCTCACCCCGGCCCTGCTGCCTAGACCTCACCCCGGTCTGGCCCTGCTGCCTAGACCTCACCCCGGCCCTGCTGCCTAGACCTCACCCCGGCCCTGCTTCCTAGACCTCACCCCGGCCCTGCTTCCTAGACCTCACCCCGGCCCTGCTTCCTAGACCTCACCCCGGCCTGGCCCTGCTTCCTAGACCTCACCCCGGCCTGGCCCTGCTGCCTAGACCTCACCCTGGTCTGGCCCTGCTTCCTAGACCTCACCCCGGCCCTGCTGCCTAGACCTCACCCCGGCCCTGCTTCCTAGACCTCACCCCGGCCTGGCCCTGCTGCCTAGACCTCACCCCGGCCCTGCTTCCTAGACCTCACCCCGGCCCTGCTGCCTAGACCTCACCCCGGCCCTGCTTCCTAGACCTCACCCTGGTCTGGCCCTGCTGCCTAGACCTCACCCCGGCCCTGCTGCCTAGACCTCACCCCGGCCCTGCTGCCTAGACCTCACCCCGCCCTGCTTCCTAGACCTCACCCCGGCCCTGCTTCCTAGACCTCACCCCGGCCCGGCCCTGCTTCCTAGACCTCACCCTGGCCCTGCTTCCTAGACCTCACCCCGGCCCGGCCCTGCTTCCTAGACCTCACCCCGGCCCTGCTTCCTAGACCTCACCCCGGCCCGGCCCTGCTTCCTAGACCTCACCCCGGCCCTGCTTCCTAGACCTCACCCCGGCCCTGCTTCCTAGACCTCACCCCGGCCTGGCCCTGCTGCCTAGACCTCACCCCGGCCCTGCTGCCTAGACCTCACCCCGGCCCTGCTTCCTAGACCTCACCCCGGCCCTGCTCTGCTGCCTAGACCTCACCCCGGCCCGGCCCTGCTTCCTAGACCTCACCCCGGCCCGGCCCTGCTCGTGGTTCTGCTGTATGGCTGATCTGCCCCCCTGCAGTAGGAGCAGTATGGAGGAATGGCAGGAGAAACGAGGCCTGCAGACAGTAAGTAGAGAAACTACCACTTGGACTATGGGCCTTAATATTCTAATGTTCCTATTACTGAGTTTACAAAACATTAGGAACACCTGCTCTTTCTATAACATAGACTGACCAGGTGAATCCCGGTGGAAGGTCTACATACAGACTGGTAGTATGTTTTATCCACTGTGTATATAGGTCTACATACAGACTGGAAGCATGTTTTATCCACTGTGTATATAGGTCTACATACAGACTGGTAGCATGTTTTATCCACTGTGTATATAGGTCTACATACAGACTGGTAGCATGTTTTATCCACTGTGTATATAGGTCTACATACAGACTGGTAGTATGTTTTATCCACTGTGTATATAGGTCTACATACAGACTGGAAGCATGTTTTATCCACTGTGTATATAGGTCTACATACAGACTGGTAGCATGTTTTATCCACTGTGTATATAGGTCTACATACAGACTGGTAGTATGTTTTATCCACTGTGTATATAGGTCTACATACAGACTGGAAGCATGTTTTATCCACTGTGTATATAGGTCTACATACAGACTGGAAGCATGTTTTATCCACTGTGTATATAGGTCTACATACAGACTGGAAGCATGTTTTATCCACTGTGTATATAGGTCTACATACAGACTGGAAGCATGTTTTATCCACTGTGTATATAGGTCTACATACAGACTGGAAGCATGTTTTATCCACTGTGTATATAGGTCTACATACAGACTGGAAGCATGTTTTATCCACTGTGTATATAGGTCTACATACAGACTGGAAGCATGTTTGTGGTTGAAGGGAAGAGCTAGTTTACATATCCTACATTACTCATCTCATATGTATATACTGTGCTCTATACCATCTACTGCATCTGTGTGATGCAATATTGTATTGTGACCAATACCATCTGCTAACCATGTGACCAATAACATCTGCTAACCATGTGACCAATAACATCTGCTAACCATGTGTATGTGACCAATAACATCTGCTAACCATGTGACCAATAACATCTGCTAACCATGTGACCAATAACATCTGCTAACCATGTGTATGTGACCAATAACATCTGCTAACCATGTGACCAATAACATCTGCTAACCATGTGACCAATAACATCTGCTAACCATGTGACCAATAACATCTGCTAACCATGTGACCAATAACATCTGCTAACCATGTGTATGTGACCAATAACATCTGCTAACCATGTGACCAATAACATCTGCTAACCATGTGACCAATAACATCTGCTAACCATGTGACCAATAACATCTGCTAACCATGTGTATGTGACCAATAACATCTGCTAACCATGTGACCAATAACATCTGCTAACCATGTGACCAATAACATCTGCTAACCATGTGACCAATAACATCTGCTAACCATGTGTATGTGACCAATAACATCTGCTAACCATGTGACCAATAACATCTGCTAACCATGTGACCAATAACATCTGCTAACCATGTGACCAATAACATCTGCTAACCATGTGACCAATAACATCTGCTAACCATGTGACCAATAACATCTGCTAACCATGTGTATGTGACCAATACCATCTGCTAACCATGTGACCAATAACATCTGCTAACCATGTGTATGTGACCAATACCATCTGCTAACCATGTGACCAATAACATCTGCTAACCATGTGACCAATAACATCTGCTAACCATGTGACCAATAACATCTGCTAACCATGTGACCATTAACATCTGCTAACCATGTGTATGTGACCAATACCATCTGCTAACCATGTGTAAGTGACCATTTACATCTGCTAACCATGTGTATGTGACCAATAAAATTTGATATGATTAGTGAACTCAATGTCGTTTTCATTGGCTAGTTTATTGACCAATTACATGTTTCTGTCAGATGAACCTGCGGTCTGTGTTCACACTGGAGCAGCAGCGAGTCCTAGATAGCTACTATGACAACGGGATGACCAATCAGAGCAAGAGCTGCTTCCAGCTGATCCTTCAGTGTGCTCAGGAGACCAAGCTGGACTTCAGCGTGGTGCGGGTACGTAGGGCTCTATACAATTCAGAAATGCTTTTGTTTTTTCCCGAAATTCAGTTTTCTCAATTTTTTTGTTTTTCCAGCTGTCTGTTTTCCTCAGTTTTTGCTCTCACTTTAATTGAAAAACAACTCAATTGGATAAGTCCACAACCGTGCTTAAACCACATCAGGAGACAACTTTTGGGGTCTGGGAAAATTGAGAAATGTACATTTGTTTGTGTGTAGTAACCCTTTAATTCCAGTGTGCACCTAGCAAGAGGCTGTTTAAGTGGTGTTTTTGTAGCGCACGTGATGGTAGAGTTGATTTTAAAATAATCATGATCTCATTCTGCGAGGCTACGAAGGTTTTTGGGAAAGCCTTATCATCTACTGGAATACTTTCCATTAGCATCGTCGCTAACGGCGCACCGGTCATTTTGCCGGTTTCCTCGTAATCGCTCCTCTTTCACCCCAGCTGACAAACTAACACTGATTCAGATGACCCTCCTACCCATGCTAGATTACGGAGACGTAATTTATAGATCGGCAGGTAAAGGGTGCTCTCGAGCGGCTAGATGTTCTTTACCATTCGGCCATCAGATTTGCCACCAATGCTCCTTATAGGACACATCACTGCACTCTATACTCCTCTGTAAACTGGTCATCTCTGTATACCCGTCGCAAGACCCAGTGGTTGATGCTTATTTATAAAACCCTCTTAGGCCTCACTCCCCCCTATCTGAGATATCTACTGCAGCTCTCATCCTCCACATAACACCCGTTCTGCCAGTCACATTCTGTTAAAGGTCCCCAAAGCACACACAGCCCTGGGTCACTCGTCTTTTCAGTTCGCTGCAGCTAGCGACTGGAACGAGCTGCAACAAACACTCAAACTGGACAGTTTTATCTCTTCATTCAGACTCAATCATGGTCACTCTTACTGACAGTTGTGGCTGCTTTGCGTGATGTATTGTTCCTTCTTGCCCTTTGTGCTGTTGTCTGTGTCCAATAATGTTTGTACCATGTTTTGTGCTGCTACCATGTTGTGTTTCTGCCATGTTGTGTTGCTACCATGCTGTGTTGTCATGTGTTTGTACCATGCTGTGTTGTCATGTGTTTGTACCATGCTGTGTTGTCATGTGTTTGTACCATGCTGTGTTGTCATGTGTTTGTACCATGCTGTGTTGTCATGTGTTTGTACCATGCTGTGTTGTCATGTGTTGCTACCATGCTGTGTTGTCATGTGTTTGTACCATGCTGTGTTGTCATGTGTTGCTACCATGCTGTGTTGTCATGTGTTTGTACCATGCTGTGTTGTCATGTGTTTGTACCATGCTGTGTTGTCATGTGTTTGTACCATGCTGTGTTGTCATGTGTTTGTACCATGCTGTGTTGTCATGTGTTTGTACCATGCTGTGTTGTCATGTGTTTGTACCATGCTGTGTTGTCATGTGTTGATACCATGCTGTGTTGTCATGTGTTGCTGCCATGTTGTGTTGTTACCATGCTGTGTTGTCATGTGTTGCTACCATGCTGTGTTGTCATGTGTTGCTGCCATGCTGTGTTGTCATGTGTTGATACCATGCTGTGTTGTCATGTGTTGATACCATGCTGTGTTGTCATGTGTTGATACCATGCTGTGTTGTCATGTGTTGCTACCATGCTGTGTTGTCATGTGTTTGTACCATGCTGTGTTGTCATGTGTTTGTACCATGCTGTGTTGTCATGTGTTGCTACCATGCTGTGTTGTCATGTGTTTGTACCATGCTGTGTTGTCATGTGTTGCTACCATGCTGTGTTGTCATGTGTTTGTACCATGCTGTGTTGTCATGTGTTTGTACCATGCTGTGTTGTCATGTGTTTGTACCATGCTGTGTTGTCATGTGTTTGTACCATGCTGTGTTGTCATGTGTTTGTACCATGCTGTGTTGTCATGTGTTGCTGCCATGCTGTGTTGTTACCATGCTGTGTTGTCATGTGTTGCTGCCATGCTGTGTTGTCATGTGTTGATACCATGCTGTGTTGTCATGTGTTGATACCATGCTGTGTTGTCATGTGTTGCTGCCATGTTGTGTTGTTACCATGCTGTGTTGTCATGTGTTGCTACCATGCTGTGTTGTCATGTGTTGCTGCCATGCTGTGTTGTCATGTGTTGCTACCATGCTGTGTTGTCATGTGTTGATACCATGCTGTGTTGTCATGTGTTTGTACCATGCTATGTTGTCATGTGTTGCTACCATGCTGTGTTGTCATGTTGTGTTGCTACCATGCTATGTTGTCATGTGTTGCTACCATGCTGTGTTGTCATGTGTTGCTACCATGCTGTGTTGTCATGTGTTGCTGCCATGCTGTGTTGTCATGTGTTGCTGCCATGCTGTGTTGTCATGTGTTGCTACCATGCTGTGTTGTCATGTGTTGCTACCATGCTGTGTTGTCATGTGTTGCTACCATGCTGTGTTGTCATGTGTCGCTGCCATGCTGTGTTGTCATGTGTTGATACCATGCTGTGTTGTCATGTTGTGTTGCTACCATGCTGTGTTGTCATGTGTTGCTACCATGCTGTGTTGTCATGTGTTGCTACCATGCTGTGTTGTCATGTGTTGCTACCATGCTGTGTTGTCATGTTGTGTTGTTACCATGCTGTGTTGTCATGTTGTGTTGCTACCATGCTGTGTTGTCATGTTGTGTTGCTACCATGCTGTGTTGTCATGTGTTGCTACCATGCTGTGTTGTCATGTTGTGTTGCTACCATGCTGTGTTGTCATGTGGTGTTGCCATGTTGTGTTGTAATGTGTTGATACCATGCTGTGTTGTCATGTTGTGTTGCTACCATGCTGTGTTGTCATGTGTTGCTACCATGCTGTGTTGTCATGTGTTGCTACCATGCTGTGTTGTCATGTGTCGCTACCATGCTGTGTTGTCATGTTGTGTTGTTACCATGCTGTGTTGTCATGTTGTGTTGCTGCCATGCTGTGTTGTCATGTTGTGTTGCTACCATGCTGTGTTGTCATGTGTTGCTGCCATGCTGTGTTGTCATGTGTTGCTGCCATGCTGTGTTGTCATGTGTTGCTACCATGCTGTGTTGTCATGTTGTGTTGCTACCATGCTGTGTTGTCATGTGTTGCTGCCATGCTGTGTTGTCATGTGTTGATACCATGCTATGTTGTTGTCTTAGGTCTCTCTTTATGTAGTGTTGTGTTGTCTCGTGTTTTGTTCTATATTTTTAGGTTTAATCCCAGCCCCCCGTCCCCGCAGGAGGCCATTTGCCTTTTGGTAGGCCGTCATTGTAAATAAGAATTTGTTCTTAACTGACTTGCCTATTTAAATAAATGTTAAATACATTTGAACAAATTAGGTGTAGCCTTTTCCAATTTTCATTTAGATTTAAGGTTAACCACATTACAATGGTTTTGAGATACAAAGACGAGATTATAATACATTATATATAAAAAAGTATGTGGACACCCCTTCAAATTAGTGGGTTTGGCTATTTCTACCACACCTGTTGCTGACAGGTGTATAAAATCAAGCACACAGTGATGCAATCTCCATAGACAAACATTGGCAGTAGAATGGCTGTAGAGCTCAGTGACTTTCAACGTGGCACCGTCATAGGATGCTACCTTTCCAACAAGTCAGTTTATCAAATTTCTGCCCTGCTAGAGCTTCCCTGGTCAACTGTAAGTGATGTTATTGTGAAGTGGAAACGTCTAGGAGCAACAACGGCTCAGCCATGAAGTGGTAGGCCACACAAGCTCACAGAACGGGACCGTCGAGTGCTGAAGCACATAGTGCATAAAAATCGTCTGTCCTCGGTTGCAACACTCACTACAGGGTTCCAAACTGCCTAAGAAATGAAAGCACAATAACTGTTCGTCGGGAGCTTCGTGAAATGGGTTTCCATGGCCGAGCAGCCGCACATAAGCCTAAGATCACCATGCGCAATGCCAAGCGTCCGCTGGAGTGGTGTAAAGCTCAACGCCATTGGACTCTGGAGCAGTGGAAACGTGTTCTCTAGAGTGATGAATCACGCTTCACCGTCTGACAGATGAATCTGGGTTTGGCGGATGCTACCTGTCCCAATGTATAGTGCCAACTGTAAAGTTTGGTGGAGGAGGAATAATGGTCTGGGGCTGTTTTTTCATGGTTCGGGCCTCTTAGCTCCAGTGAGGGGAAATATTAATGCTACATTCTAGACGATTCTGTGCTTCCAACTTTGTGGCAACAGTTTGTGGAAGGCCCTTTCCTGTTTCAGCATGACAATGCCCCGTGCACAAAGCAAGGTCTGTACATATATGGTTTGTCGAGTTTGGTGTGGAAGAACTTGCTTGGCCTGCACAGAACCCAGCCCTCAACCGATTAGGCGTCCACATATCTTTGGAGATTGCATGGCGGTGTGCTCGATTTTATATACCTGTCGCCTGGGTGTGGCTGAAAGGGTGTCTATATACACACATACACACAGTGCATTCGGAAAGTACATTAAAAAAACATTCCTTATTTCTACGTCACATGGTCGCTCGGCCAAACTGAGCAATCGGGGGAGAAGGGCCTTGGTCAGGGAGGTGACCAAGAACCCGATGGTCACTCTGACAGAGCTCCAGAGTTCCTCAGTGGAGATGGTTGTCCTTCTGGTAGGTTCTCCCATCTCAGCAGCACTCCACCAATCAGGACTTTATAGTAGAGTGGCCAGACAGAAGCCACTCCTCAGTAAAAGGCACATGACAGCCTGCTTGTAGTTTGCCAAAAAGCACCTAAAGGACTCTGACCATGAGGAACAAGAATCTCTGGTCTGATGAAACCAAGATTGAACTCTTTGGCCTGAATGCCAAGTGTATGAAGGAAACCTGGCACCATCCCTAAGGTGAAGCATGGTGGTGGCAGCATCATGCTGTGGGGATGTTTTTCAGCAGCAGGGACTGGGAGACTAGTCAGGATCGAGGGAAAGAGTACAGAGGGCGCAAAGTACAGAGGGATCCTTGATGAAAATCTGCTCAGGACCTCAGACTGGGGCAAATGTTCATCTTCCAACAGGACAACAACCCTAAGCACACAGCCAAGACAATGCAGGAGTGGCTTCCGGACAAGTCTTTGAATGTCCTTGAGTGGCCCAGCCAGAGCCCGGACTTGAAACCAATCGAACATCTCTGGAGAGACCTGAAAATAGCTGTGCAGTGACGCTCCCCATCCAACCTCACAGAGCTTGAGAGGATCTGCAGAGAAGAATGGGAGAAACTCCCCAAATACAGGTGTGCCAAGCTTGTAGCGTCATACCCAAGAAGACTCGAGGCTTTAATGCTGCCAAAGGTGCTTCATCAAAGTACTCAGTAAAGAGTCTGAATACTTATATAAATGTGATATCTTTTTTTTTTTCATTTCCAAAAATTCAAACCAGTTTTTGTTTTGTCATTATGGGGTATTGTGTGTAGATTTGATTACAGAATATTATTATTTTTTGAATGTTTAAGGTTGTATGGTAACAAAATGTGGAAAAAGGGAAGGGGTCTGAACACTTTCCGAGTGAGATGTGTGTGTATGTACAGTACCAGTCAAAATGTAGACACACCTACTCATTCAAGGTTTTTCTTTATTTTTACTATTTTTTCTACATTGTAGAATAATGGTGAAGACATGAAACTATGAAATAACACATATGGAATCATGTAGTAACCAAAAAAAAGTATATTTTAGATTCTTCAAATTAGCCACTCTTTGCCTTGATAACTAACTTCATTAGGATTGCTTTTCCAACAGTCTTGAAGGAGTTCCCACATATGCTGAGCACTTGTTTGCTGCTTTTCCTTCACTCTGCGGTACAACTCATCCCAAACCATCTCATTTGGCTCGAGGTGATTCTGCAGGTCATCTGACGCTGCACTCCATCTATACTCAGCCTTGTCTCAGGGTAGTTGGTGGTTTAATATATCCCTCTAGTGGTGTGGGGACTATACTCAGCCTTGTCTCAGGGTAGTAAGTTGGTGGTTGAATATATCCCTCTAGTGGTGTGGGGACTATACTCAGCCTTGTCTCAGGGTAGTAAGTTGGTGGTTGAATATATCCCTCTAGTGGTGTGGGGACTATACTCAGCCTTGTCTCAGGGTAGTAAGTTGGTGGTTGAATATATCCCTCTAGTGGTGTGGGGACTATACTCAGCCTTGTCTCAGGGTAGTAAGTTGGTGGTTGAATATATCCCTCTAGTGGTGTGGGGACTATACTCAGCCTTGTCTCAGGGTAGTAAGTTGGTGGTTGAATATATCCCTCTAGTGGTGTGGGGACTATACTCAGCCTTGTCTCAGGGTAGTAAGTTGGTGGTTGAATATATCCCTCTAGTGGTGTGGGGACTATACTCAGCCTTGTCTCAGGGTAGTAAGTTGGTGGTTGAATATATCCCTCTAGTGGTGTGGGGACTATACTCAGCCTTGTCTCAGGGTAGTAAGTTGGTGGTTGAATATATCCCTCTAGTGGTGTGGGGACTATACTCAGCCTTGTCTCAGGGTAGTAAGTTGGTGGTTGAATATATCCCTCTAGTGGTGTGGGGACTATACTCAGCCTTGTCTCAGGGTAGTAAGTTGGTGGTTGAATATATCCCTCTAGTGGTGTGGGGACTATACTCAGCCTTGTCTCAGGGTAGTAAGTTGGTGGTTGAATATATCCCTCTAGTGGTGTGGGGACTATACTCAGCCTTGTCTCAGGGTAGTAAGTTGGTGGTTGAATATATCCCTCTAGTGGTGTGGGGACTATACTCAGCCTTGTCTCAGGGTAGTAAGTTGGTGGTTGAATATATCCCTCTAGTGGTGTGGGGACTACACTCAGCCTTGTCTCAGGGTAGTAAGTTGGTGGTTGAATATATCCCTCTAGTGGTGTGGGGACTATACTCAGCCTTGTCTCAGGGTAGTAAGTTGGTGGTTGAATATATCCCTCTAGTGGTGTGGGGACTATACTCAGCCTTGTCTCAGGGTAGTGGTCTGTTGATATCCCTCTAGTGGTGTGGGGACTATACTCAGCCTTGTCTCAGGGTAGTAAGTTGGTGGTTGAATATATCCCTCTAGTGGTGTGGGGACTATACTCAGCCTTGTCTCAGGGTAGTAAGTTGGTGGTTGAATATATCCCTCTAGTGGTGTGGGGACTATACTCAGCCTTGTCTCAGGGTAGTAAGTTGGTGGTTGAATATATCCCTCTAGTGGTGTGGGGACTATACTCAGCCTTGTCTCAGGGTAGTAAGTTGGTGGTTGAATATATCCCTCTAGTGGTGTGGGGACTATACTCAGCCTTGTCTCAGGGTAGTAAGTTGGTGGTTTAATATATCCCTCTAGTGGTGTGGGGACTATACTCAGCCTTGTCTCAGGGTAGTTGGTGGTTGAATATATCCCTCTAGTGGTGTGGGGGTATACTCAGCCTTGTCTCAGGGTAGTTGGTGGTTGAATATATCCCTCTAGTGGTGTGGGGACTATACTCAGCCTTGTCTCAGGGTAGTAAGTTGGTGGTTGAATATATCCCTCTAGTGGTGTGGGGACTATACTCAGCCTTGTCTCAGGGTAGTAAGTTGGTGGTTGAATATATCCCTCTAGTGGTGTGGGGGCTATACTCAGCCTTGTCTCAGGGTAGTAAGTTGGTGGTTGAATATATCCCTCTAGTGGTGTGGGGGCTATACTCAGCCTTGTCTCAGGGTAGTAAGTTGGTGGTTGAATATATCCCTCTAGTGGTGTGGGGACTATACTCAGCCTTGTCTCAGGGTAGTAAGTTGGTGGTTGAATATATCCCTCTAGTGGTGTGGGGACTATACTCAGCCTTGTCTCAGGGTAGTTGGTGGTTGAATATATCCCTCTAGTGGTGTGGGGGCTATACTCAGCCTTGTCTCAGGGTAGTTGGTGGTTGAATATATCCCTCTAGTGGTGTGGGGACTATACTCAGCCTTGTCTCAGGGTAGTAAGTTGGTGGTTGAATATATCCCTCTAGTGGTGTGGGGACTATACTCAGCCTTGTCTCAGGGTAGTAAGTTGGTGGTTGAATATATCCCTCTAGTGGTGTGGGGACTATACTCAGCCTTGTCTCAGGGTAGTAAGTTGGTGGTTGAATATATCCCTCTAGTGGTGTGGGGACTATACTCAGCCTTGTCTCAGGGTAGTAAGTTGGTGGTTGAATATATCCCTCTAGTGGTGTGGGGACTATACTCAGCCTTGTCTCAGGGTAGTAAGTTGGTGGTTGAATATATCCCTCTAGTGGTGTGGGGACTATACTCAGCCTTGTCTCAGGGTAGTTGGTGGTTGAATATATCCCTCTAGTGGTGTGGGGACTATACTCAGCCTTGTCTCAGGGTAGTTGGTGGTTGAATATATCCCTCTAGTGGTGTGGGGACTATACTCAGCCTTGTCTCAGGGTAGTTGGTGGTTGAATATATCCCTCTAGTGGTGTGGGGACTATGCTCAGCCTTGTCTCAGGGTAGTAAGTTGGTGGTTGAATATATCCCTCTAGTGGTGTGGGGACTATACTCAGCCTTGTCTCAGGGTAGTAAGTTGGTGGTTGAATATATCCCTCTAGTGGTGTGGGGACTATACTCAGCCTTGTCTCAGGGTAGTAAGTTGGTGGTTGAATATATCCCTCTAGTGGTGTGGGGACTATACTCAGCCTTGTCTCAGGGTAGTAAGTTGGTGGTTGAATATATCCCTCTAGTGGTGTGGGGACTATACTCAGCCTTGTCTCAGGGTAGTAAGTTGGTGGTTGAATATATCCCTCTAGTGGTGTGGGGACTATACTCAGCCTTGTCTCAGGGTAGTAAGTTGGTGGTTGAATATATCCCTCTAGTGGTGTGGGGACTATACTCAGCCTTGTCTCAGGGTAGTAAGTTGGTGGTTGAATATATCCCTCTAGTGGTGTGGGGACTATACTCAGCCTTGTCTCAGGGTAGTAAGTTGGTGGTTGAATATATCCCTCTAGTGGTGTGGGGGCTATACTCAGCCTTGTCTCAGGGTAGTGGTCTGTTGATATCCCTCTAGTGGTGTGGGGGTATACTCAGCCTTGTCTCAGGGTAGTAAGTTGGTGGTTGAATATATCCCTCTAGTGGTGTGGGGACTATACTCAGCCTTGTCTCAGGGTAGTGGTCTGTTGATATCCCTCTAGTGGTGTGGGGACTATACTCAGCCTTGTCTCAGGGTAGTAAGTTGGTGGTTGAATATATCCCTCTAGTGGTGTGGGGACTATACTCAGCCTTGTCTCAGGGTAGTGGTCTGTTGATATCCCTCTAGTGGTGTGGGGACTATACTCAGCCTTGTCTCAGGGTAGTAAGTTGGTGGTTTAATATATCCCTCTAGTGGTGTGGGGGTATACTCAGCCTTGTCTCAGGGTAGTTGGTGGTTGAATATATCCCTCTAGTGGTGTGGGGACTATACTCAGCCTTGTCTCAGGGTAGTAAGTTGGTGGTTGAATATATCCCTCTAGTGGTGTGGGGACTATACTCAGCCTTGTCTCAGGGTAGTAAGTTGGTGGTTGAATATATCCCTCTAGTGGTGTGGGGACTATACTCAGCCTTGTCTCAGGGTAGTAAGTTGGTGGTTGAATATATCCCTCTAGTGGTGTGGGGGCTATACTCAGCCTTGTCTCAGGGTAGTGGTCTGTTGATATCCCTCTAGTGGTGTGGGGACTATACTCAGCCTTGTCTCAGGGTAGTAAGTTGGTGGTTGAATATATCCCTCTAGTGGTGTGGGGACTATACTCAGCCTTGTCTCAGGGTAGTGGTCTGTTGATATCCCTCTAGTGGTGTGGGGACTATACTCAGCCTTGTCTCAGGGTAGTAAGTTGGTGGTTGAATATATCCCTCTAGTGGTGTGGGGACTATACTCAGCCTTGTCTCAGGGTAGTGGTCTGTTGATATCCCTCTAGTGGTGTGGGGACTATACTCAGCCTTGTCTCAGGGTAGTAAGTTGGTGGTTTAATATATCCCTCTAGTGGTGTGGGGGTATACTCAGCCTTGTCTCAGGGTAGTTGGTGGTTGAATATATCCCTCTAGTGGTGTGGGGACTATACTCAGCCTTGTCTCAGGGTAGTAAGTTGGTGGTTGAATATATCCCTCTAGTGGTGTGGGGACTATACTCAGCCTTGTCTCAGGGTAGTAAGTTGGTGGTTGAATATATCCCTCTAGTGGTGTGGGGACTATACTCAGCCTTGTCTCAGGGTAGTAAGTTGGTGGTTGAATATATCCCTCTAGTGGTGTGGGGGCTATACTCAGCCTTGTCTCAGGGTAGTAAGTTGGTGGTTGAATATATCCCTCTAGTGGTGTGGGGACTATACTCAGCCTTGTCTCAGGGTAGTTGGTGGTTTAATATATCCCTCTAGTGGTGTGGGGGCTATACTCAGCCTTGTCTCAGGGTAGTAAGTTGGTTGAATATATCCCTCTAGTGGTGTGGGGACTATACTCAGCCTTGTCTCAGGGTAGTTGGTGGTTGAATATATCCCTCTAGTGGTGTGGAGGCTATACTCAGCCTTGTCTCAGGGTAGTAAGTTGGTGGTTTAATATATCCCTCTAGTGGTGTGGGGGTATACTCAGCCTTGTCTCAGGGTAGTAAGTTGGTGGTTGAATATATCCCTCTAGTGGTGTGGGGGCTATACTCAGCCTTGTCTCAGGGTAGTAAGTTGGTGGTTGAATATATCCCTCTAGTGGTGTGGGGACTATACTCAGCCTTGTCTCAGGGTAGTGGTCTGTTGATATCCCTCTAGTGGTGTGGGGACTATACTCAGCCTTGTCTCAGGGTAGTAAGTTGGTGGTTTAATATATCCCTCTAGTGGTGTGGGGGTATACTCAGCCTTGTCTCAGGGTAGTTGGTGGTTGAATATATCCCTCTAGTGGTGTGGGGACTATACTCAGCCTTGTCTCAGGGTAGTAAGTTGGTGGTTGAATATATCCCTCTAGTGGTGTGGGGACTATACTCAGCCTTGTCTCAGGGTAGTAAGTTGGTGGTTGAATATATCCCTCTAGTGGTGTGGGGACTATACTCAGCCTTGTCTCAGGGTAGTAAGTTGGTGGTTGAATATATCCCTCTAGTGGTGTGGGGGCTATACTCAGCCTTGTCTCAGGGTAGTAAGTTGGTGGTTGAATATATCCCTCTAGTGGTGTGGGGACTATACTCAGCCTTGTCTCAGGGTAGTTGGTGGTTTAATATATCCCTCTAGTGGTGTGGGGGCTATACTCAGCCTTGTCTCAGGGTAGTAAGTTGGTTGAATATATCCCTCTAGTGGTGTGGGGACTATACTCAGCCTTGTCTCAGGGTAGTTGGTGGTTGAATATATCCCTCTAGTGGTGTGGGGGCTATACTCAGCCTTGTCTCAGGGTAGTAAGTTGGTGGTTTAATATATCCCTCTAGTGGTGTGGGGACTATACTCAGCCTTGTCTCAGGGTAGTAAGTTGGTGGTTTAATATATCCCTCTAGTGGTGTGGGGACTATACTCAGCCTTGTCTCAGGGTAGTTGGTGGTTTAATATATCCCTCTAGTGGTGTGGGGACTATACTCAGCCTTGTCTCAGGGTAGTAAGTTGGTGGTTGAATATATCCCTCTAGTGGTGTGGGGACTATACTCAGCCTTGTCTCAGGGTAGTAAGTTGGTGGTCTGTTGATATCCCTCTAGTGGTGTGGGGACTATACTCAGCCTTGTCTCAGGGTAGTAAGTTGGTGGTCTGTTGATATCCCTCTAGTGGTGTGGGGACTATACTCAGCCTTGTCTCAGGGTAGTAAGTTGGTGGTCTGTTGATATCCCTCTAGTGGTGTGGGGACTATACTCAGCCTTGTCTCAGGGTAGTTGGTGGTTGAATATATCCCTCTAGTGGTGTGGGGACTATACTCAGCCTTGTCTCAGGGTAGTAAGTTGGTGGTTGAATATATCCCTCTAGTGGTGTGGGGACTATACTCAGCCTTGTCTCAGGGTAGTTGGTGGTTTAATATATCCCTCTAGTGGTGTGGGGACTATACTCAGCCTTGTCTCAGGGTAGTAAGTTGGTGGTTGAATATATCCCTCTAGTGGTGTGGGGACTATACTCAGCCTTGTCTCAGGGTAGTAAGTTGGTGGTTGAATATATCCCTCTAGTGGTGTGGGGACTATACTCAGCCTTGTCTCAGGGTAGTAAGTTGGTGGTTGAATATATCCCTCTAGTGGTGTGGGGACTATACTCAGCCTTGTCTCAGGGTAGTAAGTTGGTGGTTGAATATATCCCTCTAGTGGTGTGGGGACTATACTCAGCCTTGTCTCAGGGTAGTAAGTTGGTGGTTGAATATATCCCTCTAGTGGTGTGGGGACTATACTCAGCCTTGTCTCAGGGTAGTAAGTTGGTGGTTGAATATATCCCTCTAGTGGTGTGGGGACTATACTCAGCCTTGTCTCAGGGTAGTTGGTGGTTTAATATATCCCTCTAGTGGTGTGGGGACTATACTCAGCCTTGTCTCAGGGTAGTAAGTTGGTGGTTGAATATATCCCTCTAGTGGTGTGGGGACTATACTCAGCCTTGTCTCAGGGTAGTAAGTTGGTGGTTGAATATATCCCTCTAGTGGTGTGGGGACTATACTCAGCCTTGTCTCAGGGTAGTAAGTTGGTGGTTGAATATATCCCTCTAGTGGTGTGGGGACTATACTCAGCCTTGTCTCAGGGTAGTAAGTTGGTGGTTGAATATATCCCTCTAGTGGTGTGGGGACTATACTCAGCCTTGTCTCAGGGTAGTTGGTGGTTGAATATATCCCTCTAGTGGTGTGGGGACTATACTCAGCCTTGTCTCAGGGTAGTTGGTGGTTGAATATATCCCTCTAGTGGTGTGGGGACTATACTCAGCCTTGTCTCAGGGTAGTTGGTGGTTGAATATATCCCTCTAGTGGTGTGGGGACTATACTCAGCCTTGTCTCAGGGTAGTTGGTGGTCTGTTGATATCCCTCTAGTGGTGTGGGGGCTATACTCAGCCTTGTCTCAGGGTAGTAAGTTGGTGGTTGAATATATCCCTCTAGTGGTGTGGGGGCTATACTCAGCCTTGTCTCAGGGTAGTAAGTTGGTGGTTGAATATATCCCTCTAGTGGTGTGGGGGCTATACTCAGCCTTGTCTCAGGGTAGTAAGTTGGTGGTTGAATATATCCCTCTAGTGGTGTGGGGGTATACTCAGCCTTGTCTCAGGGTAGTAAGTTGGTGGTTGAATATATCCCTCTAGTGGTGTGGGGACTATACTCAGCCTTGTCTCAGGGTAGTAAGTTGGTGGTTGAATATATCCCTCTAGTGGTGTGGGGACTATACTCAGCCTTGTCTCAGGGTAGTAAGTTGGTGGTTGAATATATCCCTCTAGTGGTGTGGGGACTATACTCAGCCTTGTCTCAGGGTAGTAAGTTGGTGGTTGAATATATCCCTCTAGTGGTGTGGGGACTATACTCAGCCTTGTCTCAGGGTAGTAAGTTGGTGGTTGAATATATCCCTCTAGTGGTGTGGGGACTATACTCAGCCTTGTCTCAGGGTAGTTGGTGGTTTAATATATCCCTCTAGTGGTGTGGGGACTATACTCAGCCTTGTCTCAGGGTAGTTGGTGGTTGAATATATCCCTCTAGTGGTGTGGGGACTATACTCAGCCTTGTCTCAGGGTAGTAAGTTGGTGGTTGAATATATCCCTCTAGTGGTGTGGGGACTATACTCAGCCTTGTCTCAGGGTAGTAAGTTGGTGGTTGAATATATCCCTCTAGTGGTGTGGGGACTATACTCAGCCTTGTCTCAGGGTAGTAAGTTGGTGGTTGAATATATCCCTCTAGTGGTGTGGGGGCTATACTCAGCCTTGTCTCAGGGTAGTTGGTGGTTGAATATATCCCTCTAGTGGTGTGGGGACTATACTCAGCCTTGTCTCAGGGTAGTAAGTTGGTGGTTGAATATATCCCTCTAGTGGTGTGGGGACTATACTCAGCCTTGTCTCAGGGTAGTAAGTTGGTGGTTGAATATATCCCTCTAGTGGTGTGGGGACTATACTCAGCCTTGTCTCAGGGTAGTAAGTTGGTGGTTGAATATATCCCTCTAGTGGTGTGGGGACTATACTCAGCCTTGTCTCAGGGTAGTAAGTTGGTGGTTGAATATATCCCTCTAGTGGTGTGGGGGCTATACTCAGCCTTGTCTCAGGGTAGTAAGTTGGTGGTTGAATATATCCCTCTAGTGGTGTGGGGACTATGCTCAGCCTTGTCTCAGGGTAGTTGGTGGTTGAATATATCCCTCTAGTGGTGTGGGGACTATACTCAGCCTTGTCTCAGGGTAGTAAGTTGGTGGTTGAATATATCCCTCTAGTGGTGTGGGGACTATGCTCAGCCTTGTCTCAGGGTAGTTGGTGGTTGAATATATCCCTCTAGTGGTGTGGGGACTATACTCAGCCTTGTCTCAGGGTAGTAAGTTGGTGGTTGAATATATCCCTCTAGTGGTGTGGGGACTATACTCAGCCTTGTCTCAGGGTAGTAAGTTGGTGGTTGAATATATCCCTCTAGTGGTGTGGGGACTATGCTCAGCCTTGTCTCAGGGTAGTTGGTGGTTGAATATATCCCTCTAGTGGTGTGGGGGCTATACTCAGCCTTGTCTCAGGGTAGTAAGTTGGTGGTTGAATATATCCCTCTAGTGGTGTGGGGACTATACTCAGCCTTGTCTCAGGGTAGTAAGTTGGTGGTTGAATATATCCCTCTAGTGGTGTGGGGACTATGCTCAGCCTTGTCTCAGGGTAGTTGGTGGTTGAATATATCCCTCTAGTGGTGTGGGGGCTATACTCAGCCTTGTCTCAGGGTAGTTGGTGGTTTAATATATCCCTCTAGTGGTGTGGGGGCTATACTCAGCCTTGTCTCAGGGTAGTTGGTGGTTGAATATATCCCTCTAGTGGTGTGGGGACTATACTCAGCCTTGTCTCAGGGTAGTAAGTTGGTGGTTGAATATATCCCTCTAGTGGTGTGGGGACTATACTCAGCCTTGTCTCAGGGTAGTTGGTGGTTGAATATATCCCTCTAGTGGTGTGGGGGCTATACTCAGCCTTGTCTCAGGGTAGTAAGTTGGTGGTTGAATATATCCCTCTAGTGGTGTGGGGACTATACTCAGCCTTGTCTCAGGGTAGTAAGTTGGTGGTTGAATATATCCCTCTAGTGGTGTGGGGACTATACTCAGCCTTGTCTCAGGGTAGTTGGTGGTTTAATATATCCCTCTAGTGGTGTGGGGACTATACTCAGCCTTGTCTCAGGGTAGTAAGTTGGTGGTTGAATATATCCCTCTAGTGGTGTGGGGACTACACTCAGCCTTGTCTCAGGGTAGTAAGTTGGTGGTTGAATATATCCCTCTAGTGGTGTGGGGACTATACTCAGCCTTGTCTCAGGGTAGTAAGTTGGTGGTTGAATATATCCCTCTAGTGGTGTGGGGACTACACTCAGCCTTGTCTCAGGGTAGTAAGTTGGTGGTTGAATATATCCCTCTAGTGGTGTGGGGACTATACTCAGCCTTGTCTCAGGGTAGTAAGTTGGTGGTTGAATATATCCCTCTAGTGGTGTGGGGGCTATACTCAGCCTTGTCTCAGGGTAGTAAGTTGGTGGTTGAATATATCCCTCTAGTGGTGTGGGGACTATACTCAGCCTTGTCTCAGGGTAGTAAGTTGGTGGTTGAATATATCCCTCTAGTGGTGTGGGGACTATACTCAGCCTTGTCTCAGGGTAGTAAGTTGGTGGTTGAATATATCCCTCTAGTGGTGTGGGGACTATACTCAGCCTTGTCTCAGGGTAGTAAGTTGGTGGTTGAATATATCCCTCTAGTGGTGTGGGGGCTATACTCAGCCTTGTCTCAGGGTAGTAAGTTGGTGGTTGAATATATCCCTCTAGTGGTGTGGGGGTATACTCAGCCTTGTCTCAGGGTAGTAAGTTGGTGGTTTAATATATCCCTCTAGTGGTGTGGGGACTATACTCAGCCTTGTCTCAGGGTAGTAAGTTGGTGGTCTGTTGATATCCCTCTAGTGGTGTGGGGACTATACTCAGCCTTGTCTCAGGGTAGTAAGTTAGTGGTCTGTTGATATCCCTCTAGTGGTGTGGGGACTATACTCAGCCTTGTCTCAGGGTAGTAAGTTAGTGGTCTGTTGATATCCCTCTAGTGGTGTGGGGACTATACTCAGCCTTGTCTCAGGGTAGTGGTCTGTTGATATCCCTCTAGTGGTGTGGGGACTATACTCATCCTTGTCTCAGGGTAGTAAGTTAGGGGTCTGTTGATATCCCTCTAGTGGTGTGGGGACTATACTCAGCCTTGTCTCAGGGTAGTAAGTTGGTGGTCTGTTGATATCCCTCTAGTGGTGTGGGGACTATACTCAGCCTTGTCTCAGGGTAGTAAGTTGGTGGTCTGTTGATATCCCTCTAGTGGTGTGGGGGCTGTGCTTTGGCAAAGTCGGGGGGGGGGGGGTTATATCTTGC